>NW_012192581.1:626958-630306 GCF_000956335.1 Plasmodium fragile | reverse complement strand
CACAGCTGTCACATTTTTGGCAAAAAAAAAAAAAAAAAGTTATTCAAAATGGCTATATTTAAAAAAAAAAAAAAAAAAAAAAAAAAGTTATCAAAAATAGCTATATTGCAGACAAAAAAAAAAAAAAAAAAAAAATAGTTGTACAGAATTATTGTGAAATTCCGTTCCACCCATTTTCATGCTGCAAAAAAAGCGAAGATTTTTTCTAAACACCAAAGCTGCAGGTGAAGCTACAAAGTTGCCAAGGAATATTTTGATTTTTCTGTTAAGTATTCCTCTTGAAAATCGAGTGGGTACAAAAATAACGATACAGACAGCATAATGTAAAACATGTTTTATACAGAAATTGTGCTACAGTTGGTCAAAGTTGTGAAAACAAGAAGAAAAAAAAATTAACCATCAATAAATCGAAAAGTGATAATCAACGTTCAAGTCGTGAAAAAACATCTTGCACCTCATTTTCACTGATTTGTGTCACCTGATGAGCACCCCATTTGAGTTACTGCGGGAAACAAAACAGCACAAACAGATCGCCCATTATTTTGTGCGTGTTGTGCAACAATTCTATAAATTCTTAACATTTTTTTCTGTCCAATGTAGACCTTACTTTGCGAGCACGTACATGTGCATGCACATGTGCTATGCATCGTATGACAATCGGGGGTGGTATTATGGGACCTCCTGCTTTTCCTTGCAGAAAAACGCATTCAAAATGGGCTTGCAAATATGTGCCTTCAAAAATGCTGCTTGTATATGTTCCCCTCATTACATTTTCGACGGTAGACAAAGCGCGGAAAATTATCAATATTTTTACACACCCTTTGACGCCTGTGTTAAGGTGTCATTGTGCATTCTGTACTAACGCCGGTGTAGCAAACCGTTGGAAATGAGTTTAATTTTTTGAAGCAAATCCTCATATTGGTGTTCTTTTTTGTTTTTTTTTTTCCCCTGATAATACATTCCCAAAGAATGCACAAAACAAATGCTTTAACATTTTTTTCTGCAAAATAAGTGCAACGAATCACACAGGGTTAATTACTTCCATTTTACCTTACTCCTTGAGACCGTACAAATATTGCAAAACAAAACTGTTTCCTCACAAATGTAAAAGGGGTGAATGACTTAAAGCAGCGAATAAAAAAAAAATGCTTACTGGTTTTCGTGCAGAATGTGCTAATGCGTTAATATGTATACAAAAAATTTTATGCTAATTAAAAAAGGGGTAAATAAATAACCACACAAAAACATGTGGTCATGCAAAAAAACGGGGGTCCCATTACGTGCAGGTGCCCTTACGCCCGCGCGCTCATATGAATATATTCTCGCTTCACAGGGAAGTAACCTCCTCTCATGATGAAAAACATAACCTACTCGTCTACACAAAAAGCGTACCTCTAAGTTTATGTGTAGATTTTCGTATTTTACTTGTCCAAAGGGAGGCCAATGGGAAGGAAAAAAATAAAAAAAGCCTATTTTTTTTCCTTTACACATTATGCAGACACTTTGATGGCCACTTGGGAGTCTCCCCCGTGGATAAGACCCAAGAGGTAATCTTGGATGTAACTTCACAACGGCGCAATTGTGTACGAATTTTCTATCATGAAAAAAAATTTTAAATACTTAGCCTTGTCAGTATCCTTCATTTCGGACGATAAACACATCAAGATGTTCAAATGGGGGGAATCCTCCTCCTTCTGGTGAATATTAGCAAAATTCTTCTTCTTCATCATCTTGCTCTTCTTCTCATTTGGTATTAAATAAATGAAATATGGTTTTTCCACTAAAAAATTATTGCTCATAAAGTCTTTTTTTAAAAATATGTGTGTATTTAGGATGTCATTAAAGCTGTGTGGAATCAGAAAGGACTCTTCCTGTGTGGTATGCTCTTGAGAAGTTAAGTGTATTTCTTCCTTCTCATTTGTGTCTTTCTGTTCGTGCGTCCCTGCATCAGTGACATTGCCTTTATTTTGTTTCACTGGCTTCTTAACAACCAAATTAACGGTGTACTGAATAAACTTCTCCTCGTTACATAGCTTCGAATAGATGAATAAAAATTTGTACTTTTTCTTCAAATTCAAAATGAGTGTAAATGCATAGTCTAGCAAATCAGACGGGTTCCTTTTTACGTAATTATTATCAGAGAACAAATTTACCTTGTCATATTTACAGGCATTCCAAAAGGATAAAGAGTCAATAAATAAAGCTTCAAAGAATTTTTTTTTTTTTAATAAATTTTTTAACGTATTTAAAACGAGTAGTAGATGACCTGGATTAAATATTCGAAAATAATACATGTTCGAAAATGAATTTTCCAAATAGGCTTTTCCTAAATTCATTCTTTGGTAACTTTCACCACTGGCGCAGGTACTACTATCGTCGTAGTTTACACGTTTGTTAAATTTTTTCCATATGATCCTTTCGTAATTTTTATAATTAAACGTAAGGTCGCAATCGAGGTACACCACTTTGCAGTTCATTCCGTTCAGTTCTTTTACGGCCGTCATCTCAGCTACTATCTCCGTCAGAAGAAGCGTTTTCCCACATTTTTCTCTCCCATATATACACACACTGTCCGCCTCTTTAAGTTTTCCATTTTTGATACACTTCTTTATCACTACGCAGTCGCTGAAGTTGTAGTCTTTTGTGCAATTCTCGAATAGGTCTAAACATGTACAATCTATTTCGTAACGTTCCCTGTGTTTATTTGCCATGCAGTGTTGCCTCTGCCGGCACTGCGTTTCGCTGCTCTACAGGAGGGGGTAATGGCTGCTACGTTCGCTGCACGTGTAGTCGCTCCCCTAAACAGTTCTTTCGGCTGATTCCTCCTATTATTTGGCATTCACAAAAAAGTACGTTCCCCCTTGGGTTTAAAAAAAAAAAAACACCCATCCCTTCCTGTGCCATACACATTTGTGTGCAAAAACGTTGGACTCTTTTTTTTTTGTTCTCTAGAACAGTGTTATTTTAAAAAGAGGAGAAAATGGGATAAACATCTATGCACACGGTTTACAACCTTTACACCGTTTTTGCAAGTTCAACGGGGTGTTCTTGACACATATACTGTGCCCAAATGCAACAAGGAACAAGAAGGGAGGTATTTTTTCCAACAAAGTCGTGTGCCTTCCCCCTCTTCAGGCTTTTTTTTTTTTTTTTTGCTACAGTTGGCTTATCAATTTTGACTCCCGTTAAGTTAGCAAACTTTTATACACGTGTTCGCACAATGGGTATTTACACAGCAGTACAATGCACTACCCTTATCATCTTTTACATTCGCATGAACAAGTGGTAAACGTTTCCTCGCTACTGTTCCTTTTCCGCTTTTTTTTTTTTTTTTTTTTTTTTTTTTTT
>NW_012192581.1:540068-626182 GCF_000956335.1 Plasmodium fragile | reverse complement strand
AAAAAAAAAAAAAAAAAAAAAAAAAAACACACACACTGACAAGGAAGATACCAGACAATTCCTTCTTCCCTGCATCATTACGCCTATCATTTTACACCTTTTTTAAATGAAAAATGAAAAGACCATTTTTAGCGCTTTCCCATCCATCCCATTATTGTAGAATGTCATTTTAAGTTTTGTCACTCAAGTGATGCTGAACTGACTTGTTTGGAAAAAAGAGTACACACAAAAAAATGATGAGCTACAATTGGGGAACAACGCATTTGGGTGTAACTTTCCTTTATAAATAAACCCCCATTTTTCTTCTTCGTTGTGTAGAGGAGCTATTTTGGGGGAAAGGCACAGAACGTTGCATTTTTTATATTATTATTCTTTAATGGTGCTCTTTAACTGATTTAATGTGATGAGTTGTGTGTGCATGTTATTATTTTATTTTTTTTTTTTCCTCCTTATACTTGACGAATGGCACATATTTGCTGTTCCTCCATTCACACATATTAAAAATGATAATTACAGCATGTATTCATTTATCATGTCCTTTTTACGAAACGGGACGAGTTAAAATAATTTATTGCCCAACTCGGAAATGGAACATGCGTTAAGCCGCCTGTACGGCGCGGTCACGTATACGTGTAAAGTACGGCCTGTTATAAAGTGCAAAAATAGCGCTTGCCCAATTTTTTTCGTATACTTAACGGGATAGCTACATAGTTAAGACAGTTTTCCATTCGAGACGCTATACAAGTATGGACTACACATACGAATGTTATCATGGGTCACCAAGTAACAGAGGCGGCTCTTCAGGTAAATGCGCACTGACTGGGCTTCCTATCAAGGACTCGAGGCGTCTTGGCACAGTTGCATTCACAACGGGAAGGTTACAATGTGACAACCAGTTTTCCTCAAAAGGGCGTGCACAAAAAAAAAACACACAAAGCATTATGCACTAAGCGATGGCATACAAAATCAACACACGCTATGCGCTGTTGGGAGAGAAAAATAAATCGACGCCAGGTGTTTAAATGAGAGCGACACTACGAAAGCACGACATAGGCAAGTAAAATTATATGCTCATTTGAGGTCCTTCATGTGCGTGTACATTCCCCCTTGAATATATATATGTACCACAGTAATACCATACCACATCGATTAGCTTTAAATTCGAAACTTAACAAATTGCACCCTACGCAAATGTTGCATTATTTCCACGAAAAAAAAAAAAAAATACACAATCGTGCATGCAAACGCGTGCGGGGAAAGGAAAAGGCGTAAAGCCCCAAGGCATATAAGAATAGTAGCAAAATAAAAGCGCAGCAAAAAAAAAAAAAAAAAAAAAAAAAAAAAAAGCGAAAAAAGGAAGGAAACAATTATAAAGAAATAAAGAACGCTAAAGAATGCGAAATGTCAAACTCCTGTGGCTCTCCCAACTTCGCCTTTCATCGAGAGTCCAACTACTGAACGAATCGCCAACAGCACGTTTGCCAATCGGAGGAATTGCGCCCGCCCCCCTCTCAATTTTTTTTGTCACGTCTTTGCACACGCCATGCCAAAATTTCTCCCCCCACCGGAATATATACCTTAAGTATGACTACACCAAAAAGGAGAAAAAAAAAAAAATTTACATACGAAAAGAATGAATAAATGTTAAATGCTTGTGTTTTAATTGTGCATTATGGACCACCACATACCCTTTTCATATCCTCTGAACCTTCGTATGTTAGGTTACATGCCCTTCAACTGCAAGTTATCTGGACACACAGAGAAGAAAATTTCGCATCTCCCTACTGGTACACTTTGTTATAATCCAACCAATGGGTAAGTCTGTGTATACGTTCGTCGTGGTACATGGGGCGTGTACATAATGCACACGTTTGAAAAATGGCCACTGTTCAAAGTGACCAAGGGAGGAAGAAGGCTCTTTTACACACATACGGCTAATTCCTCCTCATGCAGATACTGCCACCAGCGCAAGCGCAGATGAAGGAGCCAAAATGGGTTCCTCGGAAATATCAAAAATAGAAGCCATACTTGACAAAATTCTCCCGTATAGGGACATAAACGTAGTAACCCTAAAAAGCATAAGAAAAGACGTGGCGGATTATTTAAATGTGGATGAATCATATTTTACGGAGAGCAAAGAAAAAAAAGACTTACTGAAAAGTATCTTGAAAGAAAAGTTGTTAAAAATTTACAAACAACAGAACGAGGAGGAGACGACGGATGAAGTTGAAAAAAGCGAATACAACGATGAAGTGAAAAAGGGAGAATCGAAACAGAAAGTAAAGAAGAGTGCAAGCAAAAATGAGAAGAAAAGCCCCCAAAATAAAGAAAAAAGTGCAGAGAAGGAAAACTCAGATAATGATGTGGAACAAGAAGAGGAAGAAGACAACTACACCGATGACAGTGTGAGCGATAGTACAAGCATGTCAAAAAAAAAAAATAAAAAAAAAAAAAAAAAAAAAAAAAAAAAAAAAAAAAAAAAGAGAATTCAATTCTGACGAGGATAATTATCAAGTAAAAAAGAAAAAGAAAAAGGCAAAGGAACAAAATGACGATGATGAATATGATGAGGATGAAGATGGGGATAAACAAACTGAATTCAGTTATGATAATAACAAATATAAATCAAATAATGACGATGCTTCCAAAAAAAAAAAAAAGAGTTTCAGCAGTGGAAATAACACTAGTAAAGAAAAAAATGTACATACCATCAAAAAAGAAAAATTAAGAAAATTAGTTTTGGATTTAAAAATTGGACCCACTATTTTTAAAGACTTAAACAAAGAAGATGAAGAAGCATACAATACCAAACTGGAACAGAGAATAATTACGTTTTGTGAAAAAAAACACGTGTGCTCGGGAAGTGGAAGATTACCCAGTCCGAATGAAATACACGAGTACAGAAAAAAAATGAAACTCAAGGAGGAATTAGATGGTATTGACCCGTCTAACATCCTCGACTCCAGCACAAGGGTCAGGAGAAGGAACCCTAATGCTTATGTGCCCCAGTCATTTGCAGAGATTGATGAGGAAGAGGAGGAGGAGGACGAAGAAGAAGAGGATGAAGAAGGAGAGGATGAAGAAGAAGATGACGATGATGAAGAGGTCGTCGGAGCGGAAGATGATGCAGAAGAGAAAGACCACGATGAGGAGGAAGAAGAAGAAGACCAGGGTGATGAGGATGAAGAGGACGACGAGGATGAGGACGACGGGGTGGCTAAATCTAAAAAGAAAACGTTAAAAAAAACAATCAGCAAGAAGAAGACTCGTGTGTTGGAGGATGACGACGATGACGATTGACCATGCAATGCTACCCCTCCGTTAAAATAAACGACCAAAGGGAAAAAGTGACAACTGGAAAAAATAAAATAAATACAGATGAATTAAAAAAAGAGAGAACCCTTTTCCCCAGAAATCATGACAGAATATACAACCCCTGTCCTATTTTTAATTTCAGGATTCGAACCCCTATTAATATACATATATTTCTTTTTAATTACGCTTATGAGTCTTCATTCTGGAGCACACAATGCGCACGCGTGTGTATACACGTTTCCGTTTGCGACAACGTTCGAAGCGGCCACAACGGAGCAGCTTTCCACTGCAGCAAAGTGTATTCGAATAATGTACCATACAATCTGTTCGCGCGAGAGCAACAAAAAAAAAAAAAAAGAAAAAAAAGAACACCCATGGTGATAAACACAGCGATGTGATAGCTATAACTGTGGTCACCTTGATGAGGTGCCAAAGTACTCCTTGGTTGGAGCGTCAACCCAGCGTCTCAATACAATGATTTCAGGCTCCACGAACAGGTTTGCACATTTTTTTTTTCTTAACCCGCATGATTTGGTTGAGATGTACATATGTGTACACATATGAAGAGTATGCCTTAGAACTATTTTTAAATCCCACCAATGTTATCTTCCTTTTTCTAAATAGTTTTTTTTTTTTTTTTTTTTTTTTAAATCTTATGAAACTTTTCTGATCTCCTTAAAACTTTTTTTTGTATTCGCCACTCTGCAAATTGAGGTTCGTCAAATTGGGGCAACGGCCTCGTTGGAGTTGGGTTTATTTTATAACAATTAGGAAGTGTAGTCCACTGCGGACGAATATTACCCATGCAGTCGTATTATTCACTTCTATGTTCCTTTTCAGTAGGGAAATTTCCCCAATGAGGGGGGTATATCCCCTAGAGGAGTATTACTAATAATGTGAGAGGACGCGTCACCCCTTCTCTGGATGTTCCTCTACGGGTTCGATATTCTTTTCCCCATGAAGGGTGTAACAACGTGGGGAATATATTCATATATATGATTGACTCCTGGCCAATGTGCCATAGTTCCCCACAGATACGGAAAAACATGTCCTTTGCCCAGGCACAAGTGTTCTATTTAGGCTTTAACCTTCTTATTTGTTTGTTTAATTTTTATTCTTATGGTAATGGGAAGTTTTTTTTTTTTTTTTTTTTTTTTTTCTTACCATGATGTTATCCATTTTTTTGCCCCCACCGCATCTTTTCGTATTTACCCATTTTTCGTTCCGCGTCCTGTCACAATGTTGAAATTTTAATTAGTTTTTCCTCCCTCGAGTCCTTATTCGTTGAATGCGATCCCACAAGTCGCTATTTTCACAAAACTCATGGCTATGCATTAGTCACATGGGCCGTATGTTTATTTTATTTTAATTCTATTTTATGTTAAATTTAATTTAATTCTTTTCTTTTTTTTTTCTTTCACAATCGCAACACTTTAGCGTATTCTTGCGCGTACGAAAAAAAGGAAAAAAAAAAAAAAAAAAAAAAAGTTTCAGATAAAATTTTCCCAAACTGTTCTCATTTAACAGCATACATCTCTCCTCAACAATTTGATCGTGTTAACACGTTTTTATAAAGTGACCCCCATTTTTTTTGGTGTATGAGAAGAGCCACAGGGAGGAAGTTACATACGAACATATGAACATACGTACATTATCGCTCGCTCCGCTTGATAACCTATAATGACATCGAGAAGACATAAGTACTTTAATGAAACAGATTTAAAGATATACATCATAGGGGATGAGGTAAGGAGCAGCGGATGCGCACGCCAAACCCCTGGCCCACACGTGCGAAAGAACGCATGTGTTCGGATGGGCGGCTCCAGGGGAACGCCCCAGTAGCGCGAGAGCAGTACATGGAGAGTTACACCTCGTGCCCACCTTCTCATGCGCGAACGTGTTCCCCCTTCTCAGGACTCTGTTGTGGGCTTCTTACTAGCTGGCATAGGCTTTCGGGATGGCCTAGGGAAAAAAAATTTCTTCATCGTGACTTCAAGTAAGAACGCGATAGAAGAAAGAAAGTTACCATATCGCGCACCCACAATTTAGCTGCCACACAACCGTGAGCCCTTTCCATTTGTGTATATATGTACACTCCGGAAAGGAGCGACAATCTGAGCAATGCCAATAAGGGTTACGCTAATGTGCTTCCCCTACCGCTATTTTAATGGAGGCGTTCGCATCCTTTTTTAACTACGTCATTTGATAGAATTATAAATGAGGGCAACAGGAGGGGGAGGAGCAGTTATCCCCCTGTGTTGCTGAGCGTGAGGAAATATGTGTATATTATTAGCCTCACGTGTGTGCACCGCGTTTCTCACACTTGACGCATACTTACCCCATATCTCCACATCTCTTCTCCCCAAAGAAACGAGCAAAACAGAAATAGAAGACGTATTCAAGGAATATACCTCAAAAAGTGACTGCGGAGTTATTCTCATGAACCAACAGGTGAGCACACAAGGGAAGAAAAAGTTCAATGCATCAAACAGCCATAAGGTTACAAAACAACCGACCAGAGAAATGGCTACCTCATGAGATAACTTTCATCCGATGCAGTGTAAAAAAATGTGTTATTATACAAAATGGACATTTCTGTGAAGTGTTATGACGGGGAAAATTTTTTTTTCTCCCCCCCCTCCAACGTCGAGGGGTGCCCAAGCACATCCACACAGTTATATACACTTTTGTAACATAAGTGTGAATTTATATGTTCACATATTTTTTATGTGCTTGCTTGTTTTTGCCCTTCAGATTGCGGACGAAATAAGATACCTGGTTGACCAGCACGATAAAATCCTGCCAACCGTTTTGGAAATTCCGTCCAAAGACAAACCCTTCGACCCTAATAAAGATTCGATCATACAGAGAGTGAAGCTTTTTTTCGGGGGAGATTTATCAAATCTGAAGTGAATGTCTGAGCTGGATTTGCATGCGAACGGAGGCTCATCCAAATTTAGGCACTCGCTTCATACCCCATTTTGACGTGTCTCCTTTTCGAATGTACTTATCTTACACACCCATACCCCTACTACCCCTCTTGTCCCCATTTGCCTTTTGACCAGAATGGACGTAAAGGTCAAGGGGAGCATACTTCTCGCTATTCTCATTTCTACCTACATCTATGTAATGATAAATCTGTTCGTCCAGCCATTCATTATATCGGATTATCTGATTACTGTTTTTTTTGTAGACCCATGGAAATTAGCTTTTTTTATTAATTTTTTATTCGTCCTTTTTATATCCTTTATTCTTTGTTCCATCGGATTTATACTCCTAACTTGTTGAAAGCAAAAACTGTGTATACGTGTTATTATCCTAACGTAAAAAGCAGCTATTTATAAAGCGGCCCATCGATCTCTCTGCATATGGCGGGGAAGAAAATTTCAGAATTATACACATACTTTTATCCATGTGTATGTCTTCCCCTCCGTTACATGAAGAAGAGGTGAATTATAACCTCCTTCTGTGGTAGCTTCGCGTGTTAAAAAAGTTATTGGTACATTTGAAAAGAAAAAAAGAAAAAAAACTTCCATCTGTGCCCTTTCATTCACCTCTTTTTTATCGAAATGTGCCAAAAAGGATAAATGAATCTACGTGCGTAAGCGACGAAGCTAAAACGTTGCCTTCTGTGCTCACAATGGAAAAAAAGGACATGGAAAACCTCCACGTGGTATGCAACTGTGGGGGGCAGGATGTCCAAACAATCCCTTCCTTACTTTTGTGTAACTGTTACAAAAATGATTTAAAAAAAAAAGGGAGGGAGCTACATGAGGAAAGAAATATCTTCCCGCTTAAAGTTTCCTTTTTTGCACAATTTTTAAAACGAAAAATACGAGAAAAAAAAAATAAATAAAAAAAAGGCAAAACAATGAGTAGGCCTTATTGGCCTTTTCAAGGGCGAGAGACATACACATGCATGTCAACGCGGGAATGCGCTCTCATGTGCATACGACAGAAAAAGACAGCCTGTGGGTACACAGAGCCCTACAAATGGATAAACTAAACCGGGTTCCCATTCATACCCCTTCTTAAACCTTATTAAACAAATTTGGGTTCATAAAATCGTGTTTAATGCAGTTCAGATGGTCGTCGAAATCGTGTAGGTTGAGATACCTGCCAAAGACGGAGTGGGAAAAAAAAGGAACATGAACAGATCATTTAATCCCTGCACAACTTCGTGCTAATCGTATGACGCGGTTAACAATCAGGAGGAAAAAATATATCGCTCAGCAGGAACTTGTGTCATTTTTCTCCAATCGCATCTTACTCATTGTTCGAAAGACTCATTTTCAAAAAGTCCTTATTATTTCGGGTCACGTTCACGTCGAATTGTTTCCATTCCTCCGTGGCATCGTCTTGCATGAATATCTGAAATGGTTATAAAAAAAAAAAAGAACAACAGGCCATGCATTTGTGAGCATCGTGTGCGTGTAAACCATATCATGATGGCTATTCCTGTCAAAAAATTATATATATATATTTTTTTATTATTCTTTCGTTAACGCCATTCCATTTGGTATTATTTCATTACGTTTAAGCAACTGGCATCATCACGCTCCAGCTTGGACAGCTGAACAAGGCATATCATGGCATCGTTATAATTCTTCACCAATTTGTTAGCTATTAGCTCACAAACTTTTATGCTTTTTATGTCTTCATTTTTTGAGTCTTCCACACTTATGTGGTAATACCCGAGGATCCTTTCTTCCTTGCCCTTGTAGTGGTTCTCCACCTGGGTGTGTGCATGGGAAGGAAATCGCAAGGATGTGTAAGGGGATCTGCCCGATGATGGTGACGATCATAATATCGTGGTGGTAGCGTGCAAACTCTTCCTCCTGATTGTATGGTCTGCTTGCACAGATGAGGGCTGCCACGAAAGGGAAACAGCATCAGCCACCACCACCCCAGTAATACCAGCACACGAACGAAGCGACCAACGATGCACGCAGCTATCTTGCGCCCGACTGCGTGCAAAAAAATGTGCACGTTGTAAGAGGTAGAGCTCTCTGTCTACCCCTCGCCAAACAAATCCTATAATAGCACTTACCAAGGTGAAGGCCAAATGCAGGAAGGGGCTCAGAATGTGCGTATGGAATAAGGGAATGCTATCAGTAATAACACATTTCTGTTTTTTCTTCTCAACGTCGTAATATTTTCCAATCAAAATCCCGCATACGTCATCATAAGAGTTTTTCAAACCATGCATAAACATTTTCGCGTATGCAAAGTTTTCTATACTAATTTCAGTCTCCTTCATTTTATTTATTTATTTATTTTTTTTTTTTTTTAGTTCTTCAATGGTATTGCTTCTGTTGTTCAATTTTTTGTCGTTTTAAAGCTTTATAAACTTTTCACCACAACAAGGAGAATGGAAAAAAAAAAAAAAAAAAAAAAAATCTGCTTACCCTCAGTTGTATTATTTAGACGGAAAGAAGCAAAATGGAGAGTGTCGCTCCTGGTGATATACCCTTAGCTTTACTGCTTCTTGTTCTGCTTCCACTTCGGCTGCGCTTGGAGACCCTTTGCTTGATTGTACCCTGACGCATTTTAACGAAACCTCGTACTTTTATGTTCCTGCGCGAAAGTAATTCTCCCCACGTTTAGCCCGTTACAAGGGAACGACTCGCCGGTGAAAATAACTCCGTCACGTAGGGCGCAACGCGTGAACCTCTTAAAGTTGAAGCATTCCAAAATGGGAAAAATTACAGAAAAGGCAAATGTAAAAAAGTACAGAATGAAGAGCAAGGGAACAATCGTGAAAGTGCCACTTGCAGAGGTCACGTAAACACGCAAAAAAAGCTGCCAGCAAGGCGGGGGACCCAAAAAAAAAAAAAAAAAAAAAAAAAAAATACATATTACATTTACATATGCGTACAGGGCGTTACACAACGTGCACGTTAGAAGAATAAGCCGCTTAGCATTCGCCATATAGACATTTGCTGCCCCTTAACGATGATTTCATCATTTTGGCAATTTAAAAAAAAAAAAAAAAAAAAAAAAGCCGGAATTTATGTACATGTAATTTCCGTGCACAAATTTAGGATGCATACAGGAAGGCGCAAGAAAGTGGAACCCTAACCCGTCGATGGAGGAACAACGCACGGATCTTTCATACCATTCGATAACTCATTTGCACAAATGAAAACTGAAAAAAATTGTTTTAGAAGAGAACATATACACAGTAAGGTGTGTTTACTCTATTCTAATGATAGTAGTATCAATGTGGGCGGGGGTGGGAGAACTTGAGCGCCACTTTTTAGGGTTAAGCGAATAATCCATAATCATTAAAAGGGTTTTTTTTTTTTTTTTTTTTCTTCTCCATTAACATTGCATACCTTATAATTTGCACAGCAAACATGCCGCCTTTATAAAAAGAACGCCCTGAGCAAACCTCCATTTTTTTGTGTATACACCTACGCGTTACTCCATTAGGTGGAAGGACTACAAATTACAAAGGGGCATACACGCATGCAAGAATGTTTTTGTATGCATGTATATATATTGTAGGGTGGCATTTGAACCACGCCGAGGTACGTTCTCTTTCCTCCACAAGAACCCCCCCTCGATGATAAAACGTGCAGTTGAACTGACGAATGTATATCGAACGTACACACCCCGTTTCGTTGTCAAATACGTACAAGGGAAGAATCAGTTCACCTGATCACATTCGAAGAGTGAATGGACATACAGCCCCTTGTGTGTAATTCCTTCGCCATAACAGGAAGGGGAATAATATTTGGCAGAGAGAACGCAGCAATACAAAATGGTAAAACTAGGACCCCTCCCTAAGTCTACCCCGCATTAAGCATCGCCCGTGTGAAAAAGCGAGGAGGCGTGAGGGGTGTAACGCGGAGCAGCGGCATGCCCGACGAAACGGCTACGATCTGTTCGCGTGTTCACACCTGATCCTGCCGCTCCCCCCCCACACACATGATGTATGCGGACCGAATCCAAGTGGCCTGCTACGGGGACAAGAAAATCCCCAGCAAGCTCAAGTACTTTTTCAAAGAAGACCTGTACGAATTATCAGACGTGAAGCTGGACGAGCGAATCAACCTGCTGCGAATACATCTGAAGTATGTGTTCTATGACAACCCCTTATCTGAGTACTTCAAAAATGAAGGAAACCTGCTATCGGAAAAGTCCCTAATTTATATTTATTTCCTATGCCTTAACAATTTGGAAGAGTACAGAAATGAAAAGGAGTATATTTTAAACCGGTACAAAGACTCAGGAAATGACGAAAATGACGAATGCATAATTATTTATGCTTACAATTTGGAGGACAACGTAAACGAAATTAAAAATATTAAAAAAATTAAGTCAGACTTTAATCATAACAATTATAAAAGCATTAAAATATTGTCTCTACCAATCCTCCAAAATGAAGAATACGAAGAGGCGAATAACAAAATGAAAGAATTGTATGAACACTTTAAAATAAGGTACATGGATCATTTAAAAATATGTATAGAAAAAAAATACCACATGATAAGGAGTGGCTACACAAAAAGCATGACGAACTTTTTAAATTTCGTAGATCATAGTAAAAAGTCGGTCGGAGGAGAGAAAAAAAAAAATATAAATTTACAAAAAAGTAAATTTCATTTGACTGATTTTACGTATCAAGTACAAAACGGACAAGAAGAAAATCAAATTCTTCAGTTTATTAATTTTTATAAAAAACATAACGTCTTCTTATTCTGTAACCAATTTGTAAATATCAATTTCTTTTTAAAAAAACACGACCTGTTCTCATACATGAATGAAATAGAATTTGTAACAGATTATGATGAAGACGTGTACATAGAATTGTATGACCATTTTCTACTCCTCTTCATATGGTGTGAAAATCTCTGTCTACTTTTTTGTAAATTAAACCTTTTTAAAAAAAGTTACGTCCTCTACAGCACCATGGCAACATTGTTCATCAAACATTTAAACGTGTTTGTAAAAAAAAAGAAATGCTTCATCCATTCGTCCATTCTGTTCGAAAAAAATTATCTTACCTTAGCTAGATACATAAGGGAAAGGAACATATGCTCTATGCACTTATTGGAATATATTTTTTTTAAAAAATTTTCACTTCTTCTTTTTTTAAATAAATTTTCCTACATTTCCAGTAAGGCTTTAAAATTTGCCCAGTTTTTTTACACCAATAAAATTTTTATCTTTATGCATAATTTCAGCCGATTTAAAAACAGCGTCATCCGGAATTGCACTCAGATCAACTACTTGAAGAATATCCAGAGGAAAGTCACAAAGTATCGCCGCCGAGACCTCCTAGCGCGCACAGCGGCTAAGGTCCCTACCCCGGGGGGAGTTCAGCGAGGGGAAAGACAAAGGAGTGCGCAACGTGATTTAGTGGAGAATGACAATCCCAAGAGTGACCACAACACCTCGCTGGAGCACGCGCAGCGGGATGCTACTCCTAGGGAACACTCCCCCGTCCTCCATAAAAACATGAGCAAGCACAAAAAAAGCCTCATAAGTGAGTTCAAGGAGGTGTTCAGAAAAAGCGTAGGCAACGTGGATACCGTGGGTAGAGCAGGGGGGAGCGGCGACGGCGTGTGTGAGCAAATGGACCAAGGGGTGCTTGGGCCAGACGAAGATCACCTACAAGACAACTGCCTAAAGGAGGACTCTCTAAAAGAGGACAACATGCAGCATGGCGGCATGTTGGATGATGGCCTGTTGGATGACGACAACTTCGTGAGCGAAAGCCCCACGAAGACAGCCTCCAACGACCTGTCGTGCACGCGTGCTGATCACAGCAGTCGTGCAGACCATTGGGGGGAATTCCCAGATGACCAAGACAAAATCACATTCCTTCTCAAGTGCTGCTTCATGAATAAGGAAAGTTACTTCGCCGTTTACTTTTACAACTTGGCTAATCTCATCAAGTTCCTCTTTGAGCGAAGGAGCTCCTTTTACCAGGAGGAGCAGAAAAAAAATAAAAGTGATAAAAGTGTGAAGAAACACCATACGAATATTAGCAAGTACCTATCGCTGCAAAAAAATATTATGAAATTGGGATATAAGAAAAATTTTTCCAAAAAAAAAAAATCGAAAAAAGGTTTGAAAATTAAAACGAAAAGGAGCAATTCATTAAATGACTCATCCACATCGCAATTATCTTCCACATTATCAGATCCTTCAGAAGGCAAAAACAACAACTACACATTCTATCAACACAACGATTTCTTCATAAACGTTTCGAATATTTTTAAACTCTCATTTGTCATTTTAAAAAATATAATAAATAGCTACAAAACAGACAAATTATTCGACCAGAGAAATGCAAAAAAAGTGTATTTGCTCAACTTCTTCCTTCATTACTTGGAAGAAAAACAGTTTGAAAAAAATATACAAAAGGAAGAAATGCAGCAAGTGAAAAATGAAGGAAAAAATGTCTATCAAGCTTTCCCAATATATCATATAAAATTTTTCTCAAAAAATAACGAAAAAGAAAAAAAAAACTTACTTATAAGCATTATGAATAAAATCACCAATTTGTGTTATAGAAAATACGGAAACGTGGCCACGATTAATAAATTCTTCTTGGCAATTATTTTATTTGAAAACTCAAAATATAACAAATCCTTGAGAATTTTAAAAAAAATCATCCAAAAATGTAACCACGAGTTTGTTATCTTTTTCTGTATGCAACTTATTTCTTTGCATAAGGTGAATAACCAGTTTTATCATTTTTGCTCCTCCTTTTTTTTATCCAACCAGTACAGCCCAATTTGTTCTTTCAAAGATGTTAATATTAATTTTTCCAAGGGGCACCATTATCAGGATTACCTTTTCTTCAGCCACGCAAAAAATTCCCTCCTAAAAATTGAGCACGACAAATGTTATGGCAACGATTTCTTTTCTTCCCTGGGGAAGGATATCGTTGTGTCTTATCGGAACGTAATGCAACATGTCTTGAGGTCTGTTAATAGAAAGGGAGAAATGCACCCATCAACTGTGCACACACAATTGGTCCCCGAAGGAAAAGACACGGTCCAGAGGGGACTACTCAAGGAAGGTGAACAAATTGATGGCCACTCCCAAAAAGACACCTCTAAACCAATCACTACCCCCATGGCTGTAAACAAAAATAAAGTAATCAAATTTGAAAGGAAGGTGTTTTACCAGAACAACTACTACTTCGAGCCCAACGCACAATTTCTCAAGACCCTGCGCAGGTTTAACTTCTCCGTTTCAAAAAACGATGAAAAGGGCGAGATGCACATCCCTCACTCAGACGTCAAGATATTTGTGCAGTCCAACTATAACCTCTACCTCTTCGCCTCCAACATGCTCTTTGGAAACTTCGGCGAAACGGACGAATTGGAGGAAGTGAGCAATCCCACCCCACTGCCTCACATCGGAACCCTGCTACGCCTAAAAATAGAAAAGTGCGCCCAGAAACAGGGAAAGAAAGGCACATGGAAGGCCCAACCACCCAGAGTAAAACAGCTATGCGTGCAATACGATGAAAACATCGACCTCTTCGTCTTTTCCGCCCTCTCGCAAAACCTTCTCATTGATAAGGTAATGATTGAGCTATACGACGAAAAGGCAAATAAAAAGTTGCACTTAAATTTTGCGCATAATAAACATGTAATCAAAACTGGATTAAATATAATTAAGTTAAACATATCAAGCATTCTTGAATGCAAACAAATAAAATGGAAGAATTTTTATTACAAAATTAATTGTGTGTTCCTCCAAGTGAATCACTTTTGCTTGTATCAACAAATGGGCATACTTCCAAATAGAAACATATTGACTCCCTTCTTAAATGCCTACACCAATTTTATACAGTCCAATTATATATTATTAAAGACAAACAAGTATGCCAGCTTCTTTCTGCAACAGCTAGTTTCTCCTCTTTATATAAAAATAAAAACCCTACAATCTGTTTTAAATTGCCAATTGGTTGCATCCTATTTGAACAACACGTCTTTGGTTTATAACAGCAAAAACTATGTCAAGCTGATCGTGTCCAATTCTCACACGCATGTCGACTCGAGGGAGGAAAACGAGTTCATCTCCACTCACCGTGATACCACCACACAAGTTCCCCATGTGGATAGTCCCACCAGAAGCAATTTCAACCAAATTAAAAACGTCCATCTCTTCGTCCACAACAAAAGCCAAAAATCCGATCTACAACACATGAGCGAAAAGTGCACCCTACCCGATTCAGTATTTTTCCTCATCGAAGCAAATGACCATATACAAATTTCCGAGCCAAAGGTTTTAAAATGGGAAGATACCTGTTTTACAAAACCAGGGGACACAAGTGCATGTCCTGTTCAAAAGGAGAAAGTTAATAATAACAATAGAGGTCATTACGACCACAAAGGGGAAAGGAACAAAGACTCCTACGCAGTTATATCATTTGTACCAGTAAAGACAAATAACCCTAACGTGGTTATTAACAGTGAACAGTTTCAACTCAATATTACTAGCGAAAAGAATTTACATACATGTGATTCACCTGATCAACCTGAGTCCTACCCAGACCAGGTAAAAATAAAATGCGTCATAAATATAGATTTGGAGAAAAAAAAAAGGAGAAAAAGAAAAACAGATCTGTATGAATTATCAAATGTAAATTATATTGGACAAACCCAATTCGATCATTTTATTAATGTAGAAAAAGAATCCTCATCTAATCCAACATTTAATAATCAAATAATCATTGACAAAACTTTTCACCTTGCTAACATTTTTAATGAAAAAATTAAAACCTACAGATCGAAAAACACCATGTTGTATGAATTAATCTTAAAGCTACATAAAGATAATTATTCTGTTTTTTTAAAAAAGTTTGACGTTTCTATTAGGAACAAGTGTGGTGCAGGTATAAAGGGTGCAAAAATATTTCTTCTCAATGGCCACAATGGGGGACTTGCCCCGAATCGCTCTTTGGGCATGAGGGATAACAGCTCCAATGATATGGCTCAACTGCAGGCGTACACGCTGCGGGCGAAAAGACCGGACCCAAAGGGGACACAACAGGAGAAGCAGTCACTGGAGTCGGTGGAAGTTGACGTCCTGCAAGTGAACGGGCAAGTGAAAAATGACGTGAAGGAGGAGATTAACGCAGGGACGAACCACACGACTGACTTAGGCACAACCGGTGCGATTGGTGAAGGGGGGAAGGACGCCCTACCTCCGGGCATAGACACCCCGAATGAGTCCGACGCCAGCAACGTCAACCTGTGGAGCGCAAACCACATGCAGGAATCTGGCGCAAGCAGCTTGAGTTTGCTCAGTGCGAATGATCTGAACGAGGACGGGGGAGGAAAGAGAAACCCAAGCAACGAGGTCAACTACATTCATGACGAAATTGACATCAACAGTTATATACACGGAGGGATGAGTGTGTTCTTCCTTTTCGAGGTGACCTACGGCGAAGCGAAGAAAAGTGCCGTTCATCATGATGGTACTAATGAGTCTGATAATGACCACAGTGGCACAAATATGTTAATCCACGACAGCATGACCACAGGAACCCTTTGTGTCACATACGAATATCGTAGCCTTTTCAGCATAAAGCCATTCGAAAGGAACCCAAAGGAATACATTTACACCCTCGATGTGCCCATCCCCCCATGCCTCCTCCCAATTAATGTGAACTATGAGATACCAAAGTATGGAACGCTACACACGTCGCTCAATATCAAAGTTGTCTTGTGCAATAATATGCGGGAGGATATTTATATGAAATATTTTGTATACCTAGAGGGGAAAAAGAAAAGTGTTAACTGTGAAGGTGATGATGAATACAATTGGCTAATAAATGGATTTAAAAAGAAGGTCCTCTTTTTGCCAAAAAATTCCTCACATGTCATTAATTTGATTATCCTTCCTTTAAAAATCGGCTTAATTAACTTCCCCCCAATTTTATATTACGTAAAATTAAATGACAGGTGGGTTGAGGTAACTGAAGTTTTGAACAAGAGCGAAAACTTTCAGCTTATCATTTCGCCCTCCTTGCAATTTAGCCCTAAGGTGTGGCAGTTGGCATAAGGTCATCTAGCGAGCAGAGTAATACACAGCCAGTTGTAAAAAATAAGTAAATGGTGGGAATTTTTTTTTTTTTCCAAATTCCTGTGGTGAATGAATTCCCCATGTGCATCCCTCTTTGTGTAGCCACTTCTTCACAGAGGGAACCTTCCATTCGATTGAAAACACTCTCCTGTCCCCTTCGCACTCGAGCAGAAAATATTGTCCACAATAGTGATGAAATATTTTTAAAACATGCAAGTTCCCCCTTTTTTTATATGTACGAATGACGACCCCAATTTGTTTGACACCATGAATGGGCGACTCTCATAACGCATCAGCTGTTGTTTAGGAAGGCACATGTCTTCTCTTGCACAAGAGAGAGTATTATTGGGCCTGTTATAAATGCACGTGTGAGCCTACATAAGTGTGCAAACAAATGGAAAGAAATGTGTTAGCCCCAATTAATACCTCCCATATGATGGCATTTTTTATTCTCAATTTTTCCGTTTGTTTTTTCAACCACCTTTTTTTTTTTTTATGCCCCCTTGATAACATAACAGATTAAAGGGATATGACCTTGATCCCCTTTTTTTTTTTTTTTTTTTTTTTTTTTGTCATTTTTAAAACGATGCAACATGAAAATTTGCACCCTAATTTGCAGTTGCACAGTTGTAAACGCCCATCTGTGGTAATCGCGCCCACCGCGAAAGTTCAAAAAAACTTTAACCGCTTACCACACAATTAGGAGCGCGGTGTAGACCCGTGTGAGGGCTTATCTGGTGGCCACCCTCAATATTGATATAACTTCACCTCCTTATCAAACAGCTTATGTTGTTCTGACGCAAAAGGAATATTAACTGATGCTGATTTTTTTTTTTTTTTCTCCCCCCGTGTGATCCCGTTTGCGTCACTGCAGCAAGGTAAACACTGCACGTACATTCTCATAACGTGGAGGGTCATATAAATGTACACGCCGCGTAAACACACAACCCTGCGGAGGGAACTTCTCCTTTCAGCAACCGCGTTCTGGTGAAGCTAAAAATGTGTCATGGCTCATTTCGGGCAATAGGATAATCGGTGAAACAGGGGAAAGCGCAAACACTAGAGTAGAGGGAAGCGCACACAACAATGAATTTGCGCAAGTTATTTTGCAGCAAAACACAACGCGCGCTAGTAAGAGGATGGTGTCTCGAAGGGAAATTCTCCTTCACGGGAAAATGCTTCCTCACCAATGAAGCCAAACCGTTTAAGGTCGGAATCATTGGAGCTGGCCCATCGGCCCTCTATTGCTGCAAACATTTACTAAAACATGAAAGAGTCAAGGTTGATATTTTTGAGAAGCTACCCAACCCCTATGGCCTCATCAGGTATGGAGTGGCCCCTGATCACATTAATGTGAAAAATACGTACAGAACTTTTGACCCCGTTTTTATAAACCCCCATTACAGATTTTTTGGAAATGTTCACGTAGGGGTAGATTTAAAAATGGAAGAACTCCGGAACTACTACAACTGTGTCATTTTTTGTTGCGGCGCGTCTGAAGTGTCACTGCCGTTTGTACAGAAAGATGAGGATAACACGCTTAGTGGGGGAGAAAAGCAGAACGGAAAACAGAGCGGCCTTTTCCATGCAAGGGATCTAATCTACTTTTATAACAACATGTACAATGACATGCGATGCAGAGCAGTAGACAATTACCTAAATTCATTCGAAAATTTCAACACCTCTGTAATCATAGGGAACGGAAATGTGTCTTTGGACATAGCACGCATATTGATAAAATCTCCAGACGATTTAAATAAAACGGACATCAGCAATGATTACCTCAAGGTGATAAAACGACACAACATTAAACACATTTACATTGTTGGACGAAGGGGATTCTGGGAATCATCCTTTACTAATGCAGAGCTGAGGGAATTAATTTCTTTAGAGAATACCAAAGTCATTTTAAGCAAAAAAAATTATGACCTCTGTTGCCTTTTAAAAAGCGAGGAGACAAATACAAATATGAAAAAAAGGCAACATGAAATTTTTGAAAAAATGGTAAAAAATTACCAAGAGGTGGAAAAAAATAAAGAGTTGTACAAAACACATAAAATTATCGAATTCATTTTTTATTTCGAAATAAAAAAAATACAACACATCGATAGTGCCATGAAAAATGTACAATTTGAATTGAACAAAAATGTCCCCATGTCCTATTCGTCTTTTAAAGAAAACAAAGTCTTGGAAACTCCACTGGTCATCTTTGCTACAGGATTTAAAAAATGCAACTTCACAGAAAATTTGTATAATAAATCTGTTCAAGAATATAGCCAACATATAGCGAAACACAAGTTTGGGCTTTTCAAGGCAGGCTGGTTTGATACAGGACCCAAGGGAAATATAGCTACTCAAATTTTGAACTCCAAAAATTCTACACATCTCGTTTTAAACTTCCTCAACAAAGTAGACAATTTTTTTAACAATGACATTTCGATCTTGTTACAACAGAAGAAAATTCCGTATGTTTCCTTTGATGATTGGAATTACCTCCACGAAATGGAGAAACAAATGGGGGCGCAGAAAAACAAAATTGGCCAAAAGTTCTCACAAACTGGGGAGGTCTTGCGTGTACTCAAGGACAGAATGGGGAAAAGCCAATGAGTCTGGAGTAAGCAGCAACCCTTACATGTTCCCCCTTCGCGTTGGGAGCAGCCACTTCAACGCTCTGTTAGCGGTAGGTCCTCCATTTAGTTCCTTCCCTCTCATTTTTGTACCCACCGATGAGCACATTTATCCTTCGTCCATCTCCCACCACTTACCGATGTATTTTTAGAACATGTTCGAAAGAAGTGTCACCTCCCATGTTCTGCCACTCATCCTTCAAAATGTTCCCCCCCACCATCCTTTTTTTTAACGTTCCATTTTTGAGGAAAGTCCCTTTTTTCTTTTTTTTTTTTTTGTAATTTTTCTATTTTATCACATTTGATATATGTACTTATAGAAATATTAGCCATTCGCACCGTTAAAACTCTTCACACGGAACGGTAGACCCCTTCCGGTTGCCATGCTATGGGTTGCCATGTGGGGCCACTACAATACGTGTACCCCTGTTGAGTACACCAAAAATGTGCAACTTTTTGGAGAAAAAAAAATTCTTTTTAAAAATGTCCCTCACAAATGAGCTGTTACTTGTACGAGGAAGCCTTTCACAAATTGTATTATGTGCCCATATATGTTGGACCCCCTAGCGCTCGTCTATGTACGAAATATAGGCCCGGAGAAATTCCCGTATGGGATCCTTTTTCTGTGGAACAACCCTTCCATCCTTCACCACAACTGCATCATAGTCGTAATTCTTTATTTCAGCCTGTTTCAGTTCGAAGACGGGGATTTTTATCTTCACCCTTCGGTAACTTGGAATGTAGCATTCGCTTTCCGTCTTCTCCTTTGTTTTGTATTCTTTTTTGGCTCTCAAATTTATTTGAACGCCAACCGTCCGTTTGCTCACACTTTTGAATTCTTTCACCCTTCTCTGTTCATACAACTTTTCCCCGTACACATTATGCTTCTTCGGAGGCATATAGCAATTTGGATCATTAAAGTCATTTCTGCCTTCTCGACTCTTCTGCCTGCACATGTAGATGTAATGGTCAGCCTTCTTGTTGCGTGTATTTCTTTTTTCACTTTGCCTGCACTGCTGCTCAGGGGCTTCACTAAAACTCTGCTTTCGAATAAGAGGTGATTTTAAGCAAATTTTATGGTTCTCAGATTTGTTCAGTTTGCTTCTATTTCCATACAGGGGGAAATACTGGGGCCGTCCGTCTTTGCAGACAACGTTCTCGTGCTGGTATTGGTGAAAGTTTCCATCGTGCGGGTAATTTTCATCATCGTCGCCATACTCAGCACCATTTTCAGGATCACTGCTAAACGAGTCCCCAATCTCGCTCCTTTCGTAGGCGCTACTGGTGTTCAGCTCGTCCATAGATTGGTGGTGTTGCTTTCTTTCCCATTCGCCATTTTGCGCGTACTTCCCCATGGAGTAATAAGCAAAAAGGGGGACATTTCTTGGGCAATCGAATTGGCTGGGCCTCCTTTCGACATTTCTCGTATGGCCAGTTTTTCCTACAACGTCCACTTCGGTACCGCGCTTGTTCGCTTTATACACACCCCTCTCAGGCGCGTTGCCATGCCTTACACCCCCTACAAGCACAAATGAAAAATTTCCGGCTGGGCGCCCACTCCCCCCAATACTCCCATCCCTTTTCTCATTGGTTAAACTAAGTTCGTTCACGAGCTCCTTTTTGGAGGTACTATTCCTATAATTAACATTTATGCCACTGTCCAACGTGTCGCACTCCTTTACTTTTTTCTCTGCTTCACCAAATTTTGTGTCGTTCCCGGATTCACTCTCTCCGTCTTTCTCACCCGCGTTGGTGTCTATTTGTTTGTCATTTGGCTCTTCTTCCACTTCCGCTTCGTTATTCCTGTGATTTTCCCTCTCCCCCTCGGCTGCATCCTCATTCGAGTAATCCTTCTTCCTGGTTAATTCATCTTCCCCTTCAAAAGGGTCACCCCTTTCGCTCACTTCACCTGCAGCGTCATTTCCTCCATGTACAGAATGCTCCTCTGTTGTTGCACATCCTAACGGTTTGTCATTCGATTCATCCCCATAAAAATTTAATGGCCTACTTTGCACCTCTTCTGCATTGTCGCATACTTCTATGCTATGGCTAAAACTTTTTTCTTCCTCAAAAGATATGTCCGATTCTGTTCTTATATTAATTTTGTACTTCTCGATAATTTTTTCCTTCTCCCCAAATCTTTTGTCGTCCTCGTCGGACATGCTTAAGTCCAAGCTTTGGAAGTTTTCCAAATCGCTCGTTAAGTCATCTTCTCCATGACCGCATTCGGCATTGTCACCCGCGGACTTTTTACCCTCCTCATGGGTGACATTTTCGTTAAAAACTTCCCCCCCGTTCGGAATCGCTTTGGTGTCCGCTTCAAAACAATCACTAAAATACTCCTTGTCACTGTCTACATCACTGCTTATGTTGTACAAACCCCAATTCGTATTTTTTTTTTCCATTCTTTTTAAGTCCCTTTCCTGGCCATCCGAGTAAAAATTTGATTCGCTCAAATCACTGTCTGTTGATAACATATCAATTCGAAGAATTTTCATTTGTGTTTTGTTGTATAATGCACATGTGTCTCTTCGTCTTGTTCTGTTTTTTTTTTTTTTTTTTTGTTTTCTCTTTTAACGAGCTTCTTTTCTGTGCTTTGTTCTTATTTTTTATTTTTCAGTTTACACATTTGTTACAGCATATATCTTGGTGCTTATGTTTGCTGAAAAAGAATTGTTCATGATTGGCTAGCTTTTTTTTTTTTTTTTTTTTTTTTTTTTTTTCATGTAAACACTTTTCAACAAACTTACGCGCAAATTGGCTGCCTGTTACGAGTATTGCTTTCGCATTTCCCCCCTTTTTTTTCTTTTTTAATTTTTTTACATTTTAAAGCAGCGTGTGGATATGTGAAGTGTAGCTTCTGTTGTTATAGCAAAAGGGGGTGATGGGGATTCCCCCAGTTTGTCCCAATTTTTTATTTTTCTGTCAAATGAAAAATAGACATGTTCTGAGGCGGACACAAGGGACAGATCATCAGGTGAAGGCTTAAAAAATTGGGCCCAAAAAAGAGCGAAAAAAAAAAAAGAGAAAAAAAAAGACGCGTGGCTGAATAGCCAAAAGAGTAGCTGCATGCTTTTTCGAAAAGCTAGCCGTTCGCAAAAATATTCTCACGATGAAAATTCTCCAAATTCCTTCTTCCCCCTTAAACATCCCACCAAACTCTCATTTTCCTAATTATAAATTTTGTGAAAACCCATGCATGCGCATAGCTGAACGTTCTCCTATTTATATATAATAATAACTAACAAAGAGCGCGCAGGTACCTATGCTACGATAATTTTAGTAAGATGAGCGCCCTATGATGGTACATGTGCCCACATAAGGAATTCATCCCAAAATTATGCGCCTTACATTGTACCACGAAGAGGGCGTCGCCTTGCTTCAAATAAAATTATACACCACTTAAAATGTAAAAATAGCAGCTTTTTTGAAAGGGCCCTATTATTCACATAAAACGTGAACCACTTTGTCCATTCGTTTTTGTGGCTTCCGTGTGGATATACGTCACAGCAACGAACGAGTGACAGCTGGTGACACACTGGGGTGTAGTAGACACGTTCCATGTGGTTCTCAACACTCTGACCACCACGTCAAATTGGCATTCCATTTGTGCAGGTTGGTATTTAAACGAAGTCACGTAGAGTCCCCACGAATGAAGCAGCAAAACGAAATGGCTTGCATAATTCTTTACACTCCTTTTAAATCTGTCTGCATGGGGTTCTTAAATTATAGGGGGAATTCCCCCCATTGTAAAAACTATTTAGCGTAACTGGGCCATCTATCTCATTTTTTCTTTACTATCCCAATTTGGCTTCCTCTTGGACCTTAATGATTGCTCGAAAAGTTGAAACGGAGGTGAGATCACTACGTTGCAATTTTTTTTTTTTTTTTTTTTTTTTTTTACACTGTTCGCACAATATGGTATCGCATAAGAAGTAGCCTTGCACTCATCGCGGTACGTACACCGCTTGCATTGTTTTTTTTTTTTCTATACACATATCTACGCGCGCAAATTGACCTTTACGTATTTACAGGTCAAACGGGTTACACACAAATGTGCATTTGCATGTTGGCAGAGCGAAACTTTGGTATTAGCCTTCCACGTACACGTCTGGCAGGCGATCTGAACAGTAGGCATTCCCTACAAATGTTAAAATGTGAAGAAGCGGTGTGGTTTTCATGTTATTGTTTACATTGTGGCAAAAAGGGGTTGCAAGCCATTTGGGAACATCTCATGCCAAAGGGTAAAGCTTTAAAAATGTAGTGGATGCCCATTTTTTTTTTCACCCCTCCCTGAAGCTAAAATGTGCACACTGTTTAAAGTCTACCTGGGAGAAAATCGTCGTAGAGCTATCCAATCGTGTCTGTAAACCATAAAGTTGCGCCCCCTTTTAGGTGTAATTTTTTTTTTTTTTTTGTTCCTTCTTTCCACTTCTCCCCGCCCCCCCTCTTTTCGCTACCTAAGTCAAAATGAACCTACACAAGGAAAAGCGAATCCCCCTATGTTGCGAAATTTGCTTAAAAGACGAAAAAGACGTATCTGACGAAGTAATAAAAACGGCAGCCCACAAATGGTTGTTCTCCTTAGGAATAACCATAACGTTAGGGCGGCATGATCCCAAAAAAATTAACTGCGAAAAATTGAACAAGTCTTGCGACTATATAGTTATAGAGCCAGCGGTGCCAGTAAAAATAATAAAGGAATACAACGAAAATTACGACAATGGAATGTATGGGCAATTCTGCACTACGCATTACTCCGTTTATGAAATGAATTCATATTACGATTCGCATGTCCACGTGGATAATGCAACCAATTGTGGTTTACCACCCACTTGGGAGAATTGCCACCCAACGCAAGGGTCAAGAAAAGAAGATGTGACAACAAAAAATACAACCCTGTTGCCGATCCCTAATTGTGATAGGACAAATATAACTAACCATTGGAGGGAACAACAAGGAGAGTGCCTTCTCAATGGGCACAACAACACCCCCTTAAATGGTCCTGTTACCGTTCCACACAAAAATGCTATTCATTCATCTACACAATACAACGAAATACAAAATAAAGAGAACATACGGCCGAATTCAAAATTGCTATTTACGATCCCCATGATAGGTGAAAAATCCTTATCCTCCATGGAGGAAGATCCAATCATTTTGCCAAATTTTTGTTGCATTGTAAATGTAGTTACGTATTATAAAAATGACGAGTTGGTAGAAGAACAATTTAATGAACCAAGTGAAAATGAAGGAGGTTCAGATGAAGACGGGGAAAATACTCATGATGAGAAAAAAAAAAATGCCAAGCGCGTACCCATTTTTTCTCAATATATTTTACCCCACTTACGCTTTCATAAATTATGGGACAGTCTATATTATGAGGAAAATATAAAAAGAGATTTACTAGAATATGTTTCTGCTCTAATGCTCTTTGCTACCAAAAAAATTGATCGCAATTTAATTAATTATAATCACCTTGTGTTGTTGTATGGACCTCCAGGAACGGGGAAAACTTCCCTCTGTAAAGCTCTGGCTAACAAAATTTGCATTCGTCTCTCAAATATATATGCCACAGGTCCGGTTTATAGTTCCCACAGGGTGGTGCGGCTTTGTTCCCTGATGCGTAGACGGCATGTTGCGCTACGTCTACGTCGAGGGGATTGTCCATAAATGTGTACACCTCTGTGTGTGTTGTTTTTTTTCCTTCTCCTTGCTCACGAGACATTTCGAGCGAATCCCTTCCCATGCCTGTGCATATATTGGCTCATATTTGAAGCCTACTAATTTTCCCCATGGGGATCCGTACTCTGTTAACTCCGCAGGCATTCTGATTGAACTGAACACACACACGTTATTCTCCAAATGGTTTAGTGAGTCGGGGAAGCAAGTGCTAAAGTTATTTAACAAGATTAAAAGGATAATCGAGGACTACGGAGAAAATGATATTTTCATCTGCCTCTTGATAGACGAGGTGGAAAGCTTGTCTGCAGACAGAAGGCGCTCCATGGACAGCACGGAGCCCTCGGACACTATACGAGTCGTCAACACCTTGCTCACTCAAATAGACTCCCTTAAATATTACCACAACACGTTGTTGCTCACCACGTCGAACATTTCCGGTGTGTCAGAGCGAGCACTCATGGTGGCACAAGTGTGAATGCGGCACGCGCGATGTTACCTCTGCGGAGAGGTCCCCACGGAGAAGCCCCTACGTAGTATCCTCCACACATTACCCACCGCCCACCACTTCGCAGAAATGATCGATGACGCCTTCATCGACAGAGTAGACCTAAAGCAGTTCATTGGGTTGCCAAACGAAGAATGCAGATACGAGATTTACAAGGACTGCATTGAAGAATTGGTATTATCAGAACAATGTCACATCTCGCTAAGTGTGTAAAATGCGTACGCCTCTATTCTTTCCCGTCAATTTCTTTTTTTTTTTTGACTCCTTTTCACTGCGTAGATGGAGAAGGGTATAATTCACTTTTCCTCGAAGGTTCCAAATTATGAGCGAGTTAAAAAATTGCTCAAGGTGCGTATTTTTTGAACGCATTGCATTGTCATGCCGTTTGAAGCGCCCTTATAGTTCACACCCTATATAAGTGTGAATACCTAGACTCACTCCCGTAATTTGTTCTTTTCACATTGCAGAACGGACAAGGGACAGAGACAGATGAATACATGTAACAGCTGCGTGCAAAAGGATACACTTTGAGGGAGGGGGGACGAAATGGCAAATAGGAAATCCTCACCCGAGAATTACTCTTCTTTAGATTCTCTTTTAACCTGCTCGTTTTTCGCCCGCTTTCCCGTAGCTACGGAACCGAACTGATGAAGTGCGCCAGGATGAGCAACGGCTTCAGCGGCCGCTGCTTGAGGAGAGTTCCCTTCCAAGCATACGCCTACTTCTGCCAAGCGGTAATGAGAAAGGCACACAGGGGGGCATGCTAACATTGAACTTCCACATAAAACTCTTTCTATGGAAAATAAACACAAGAGAGTAACAATATATAGGTTACGCCGGATTCAAACATGTAAACGGAAATTTTAATCCCAGGGTGATTCTGATTGGCTCAAAATGTTTTGTTATATCATTGTGCATAATTTTTCCTTGCAGACCTTACGCTTTTACAATTCAACAAATAATAACAATCAGAAGGTTTTAATTTCACTGGTGGATTTTTTGATGGCACTTCAGAGGGCCATTCAAAAGGAAGTTATAAATAAGAGTAAATTGCTAGATCAAAAGAAGTAGCCATTCAGTGGCACCTTCGCTCACGCGGTTAATACAACCATAGAAGCCTGGATGCAATGAAGCATTGACGCGTCGACGCAGCAAGGACAGTTCCTCGGGCATATAACCCTTTCGCCTGTTTTTTTTTTTTTTCTTTTTTGATGTAGTAACTGTCCATGATGTGCTGCACCCGTTGTTGCTTTTTATTTTTGCCAAATTTTCAATATATCTAGCTTTTTTTAAGAGTAATTTTTTTTTTTTTTTTTTTTTGTGTGTGCCTGTGTGTAAACAGTAACGTTACTTTTTTTGTCACAATTGTGTGGGTTCATTTGCTGACATACCATGGTTAAGGTATTCATGAAATGCACACTAAACGACTTTTTTATCTCCTTTTAACAAAACGTGAATAAATGCTTACACATTGTATCATTTCGGTTTAACACATTGGTAGGTATTTCTCACCAAGGAATAGCTTAAATTTTGTTGTTTTTTTTTTTTTTTTAGCTAGCTAGGTAACATTTTATGCCTCGTCACATTTTACATATGTACCTGCCGAATCGGGGGACCACAAATGAGAGCTAACAAAAAGGAGGTAATATGGACCATTCTACATAAGCCGCTTGTTTTCTCTCAACCCAATGCAATTTATATTGCCTTTCCTTTTTAGAGATTCATGGGGGGGACATACCTGTATTTGGTGTTGACGAGCGTGGCTTTGGAAAAATGCGCACACGAATGAGTAGGCCACTTTCGCGCTTGATACAAAAAATAACAGCACAAACGCTGAGCTGGTCGAGAGAAAATACATAAAAGTTGCCAATTCGCGCCCCTGTAAATGTTTAAAATGTTGAAGAGTGATTAGTGACACAGGGGCTTCGCATTTGCTTCGCGTTACTTTGCGTTATTCTGTTGCATATTGGGTATTAATTTTTTTTTTTTCTGTGTCAGGGAGGAGGAGCATTAAGGAAGAACTTCACAAAGTGATAATATATTACATAAAAGCTTAAATAAATGTTGTATATGTATGGTAAGGTGTACTGTGTATATATAAAAATACATTCGAGTGAAAATACAGTTCGGCTCTTGGTGCCTTCTCCTTCTTATATCATTTCGCTGTATACTGCAAACGCCTCCACTTGTGCGCGCACAAAAAAATGGAGGTAGTTCAGAAATAATTGTATAGTATTCCATATATGGGTTTGTATATATATAATATGTATTCAAAGGGGTTGGCGGTTGACCCCTCCATCCCCTGCATGCACGCCGAGAAAAGTTGTAAGAGTGTTCAGGCTCGCGTTCAGCTCGCTTTTTTCTTTGGTAACAATTACATATATGTTGAGTCCATTATACCCCCACGCGCTTTTCACACAATTAAACATATTTTTTCTTTTTGTTTTTCCCCTTTTGGTACCGATCTTTTCATTTGATGATAAGTTTAAGTGGATTAAAAATACATTCTAAATTCACCCCATGAATTGCTCACTTCTAATAAGAATCAAATTTACACATCTACGTAGGAAGGATGAGCACAAGTTAGTTCTTAAAACTCTTGTTTAGCTAAAACGAATAGTAGTAAAACTAGCTTTGCTTATCGCTTAAAAATATTTATCCATTTTTAATGTGTATTGTTCTTACATACCAGTTTAAGGGCCCTTTTTTTTGTTTTTTTAAAAAAAAAATTTGATAAGAAGTGTAATTTTTTTTTCCCCCCCATCAGAATATAACTCTAATAATATATAACCTTTGTAAGGCACAAGATTAAGGGGTTTTTTTTTGTGTGGTGGTCAGGGGGATTAGTTCTGAACAGGATCGCAAACCACGTGTTGTTTTATCTACACCCTTGCGCAACAGCTACATTTTAGGGTAAGAAAATATGTACACTGCCAGGGTGTTGCGCAAAGGGTGTATATTTCTTTCTTACGAGTTGTAAGGCAAACACATTTAGATAATTGCACATCGGTGTGGAAACCGTTGTAGAGGCGGAGTCCCCCTCCTGTGGCGTGAAATTCTAACCTTACAAATAAAGCAAAATCATTGTGGCAGACGAACTACTCGTGGTGTGTGCACACATTCCTGGTGATGTCAAAGAAGTAGCGAATGCAACATAGGTTTTATTGTTCCGAAAAAGAAGCTTATACACCCTGAGTGGAAATTTAGCAAAATTACACACCATCGCGCGGTTACTGCTGTTGCTAACTTTGTGGAAAGAGGTGGAAAATCGGTTTATTCATTTTGGAAGGAGATAATAAACGGAGAGTTTTTTTTTTTTTTTTGCACTTCACGTTTTGCATTCCTCATTGCTGAAGTACACTCCGATGATGTTGTCCGCGCGAGAGTACGCAATGTGCATGGCCGCTTATTGTGCAAATTTTTTATTGGAACATTTTTTTTTTTTTATTTCTCCTAGCCGAAGCCTTTACGCGCGGGTTAGCTATAATAATGTAACAACGTGCTAAGAGCTATTTTTTTTTTTTTATCATGTGCATAATTCTATTTCGGTTTGGAGAAAAATCCGCGGAGGCACATCGTACTCAATCAGCATGCCGCCGCGCATGTCGTGCGGGAATACGCAAATGTGGTGCGCTTATTTTCATCCATTTCCGGGGCCTTTTTAACACCCTCTTTTGCTAGCATGTATTGGTTTCCAATTAAGTTACACCTCGAACATGATGTGTTTTTTTTTTTTTTTTATAACTATGTAGATGCACCTACATGTATGCACTTTTATATATTTATATATGCTTGCATGCATGGCTACTCGCTTCCTTCTCGTAGTGAGTTCACTGCCCCTTTTGCAAGAACGCGCTGTCGCAGAGAAGTGCACTGCACATATATGAGCGCGCATGCACACCTTTTTGTGCACCTACCGTAGCGGAGTTTAAATCGTGCCACGTTTAGCAGCTTAGCCAGCTCGGCCAGCTTGGCCACAGGAACTCGAGTTATCCTGGCCGGAGACGAGCGTACATGCATGCATAACTTCGTTCGTGTACGCATTTTTTTTTTCTTTTTTGTCTCATGTTTATGCACATAATTTATATATCTACCCCGGTTTACAAAACTGTTTACGTGCTAACAAGTGGTAAAAGTTTCCATTTTTTGAGGTCTTTTTTTTTTTTTAAAAAAAAAATATATGTACCTATATATGTGGACATAAGAATTTTCGAAAGATACATGCTGAAAAAAGTATAACATCTCAAAGCCTACTCAAATTGTTTTTTTCTACATTTTGTTTTACGGATGTACATCTGGCGAACGTTGATTCTACGCTTTACACTCGGTCACTTGATGGATGTTTAAAAAAATTTTGTGCAGTTCTTATTTAAGCAAGTCGAAGGATCTCTTCGCAGCTTAGTCACCCTGCAAATGTGTAGTTCCTGAATGAGCCTCAAGAACGGCGGGAATGTTTTCTTGTTGAACTAGCTTTTTACATGTGCATTCGTGAGAACCGTCCATAACAGTACTCCAGTGGGAAGGCTCATATATAAGTACGAAAGTAGGTACTTTTTATATACCGCCCCGTCCCGTGCTCACCTGGTCTTATCTTGCAACGGCATAAGGCCGGAACATGCGCTAGCTAAGCTGCACTAGAAGTGTGTCCCCGAATTATTTTGGAACGTTTGCAGTTTCGTGTTCTCCATTTTTTCTCATTTTACTTTTCTCGTTATATTTTTCTCATTTTTTTTTTTTTCTCACTTTTTTTTTTTTCATTTTGCTTAATTTTTTTTTTTTTTTTTCTTCTTCTATTTTTATTATTAATTTTATATTTTTTACACTTCTGGAATTCTTAAAATGAAAAAGTGTGTTTCTTGAAGTTGAACAATTGACAAGTGCTAAATTCGACATCACAAAGATTAATTTATCACAAAATTTTCCATTTCCTATTTTTACCATTTTCCCAGTTTCCCACCTTGATGCTATATTGCCTTACAATTCCTTTTTTTTTTTTTTTTCCTTTCTTGTTTATCTTTTTGCTTTATCTACTTAGCATTTTTCATGAAAAGTTTTCCCCAATTTTTCACCTCTCTTTTGCGTTATTCTCGCATTAAATTGAGGAAGTTTCGCTCGCAGAAACAACACATGTTATTGAGAATTAGGGAAAACAGGCGAACTACTTCCCTTTGTGTGCCCTTGTCGACATACACATGTACATGCAAGCAAGTTTAAACGCATGTGTGAGTAAATTAACTTTACATAATGCAAGTGCGAGTATACTTTTTGCGTTTCTAATGCAGAAAGGCTTTCACGCCTTTAGGCACATATACACATACTGTTGCTCGCCATTTTTCTCCTGCTTTACACACCGCACATTTATGTAGTTGTGCGTTTGTTTGGTTGAACACGAAGTTTTATTTTGTGTGTAATCGGTGGACAGAAGAAAACATTCATTCATGCACAGATAGACTCGAAAAATAGTGTACCTATGTTTAGTACATCTTCTTAGATACGTGTATCCACATACCTATGTGTGTTCAGAGGTAGAAATTGTGCTCGATTATTACTAGGCTATTTTTTATTTTTCAAATAATAAAAGCCTTCTATTATTATTACCTCAACTGTGCAACAGTAGCTTCTTTTTTAAAAACAAAAAAAAAGAAATATTTTCAAATTTATGTTACTCGAAAGTATTCCCTTACATAGCTGTACACAAAACTTGAGTGTACGTAGTTTTATGCCTCAGTTTCTCCTGGCTCATTTGCCAAAAGCACATATAACCATATAATTACAAACACACAGTGAGTGTTAAGGTGCCAATAGGCAGCCGCCAAAAAGTACAGTTGTCCCGTGTCAACACAGTTATTAACATTTCCAAGTACCATTAATCCCTTTTCTATTATCCCCCTTTTTGGATACATTGACAGAATACTTGTTAATTGCATGAAGTGTTTTTTTTTTTTTTTTTCTTTTTTTCTTTCCAGTAAACTGCATACAACAGTGTTACATTTAGATTAATGAACCATTGCATGGAAGTGGAACCGCAAATAAAGCGACGTAAGAGTAGCTGCCATCCCTGTACATACATGTGTCCGTTTTTTTTTTTTTTTTTTTTTCTAAGTGCATTTGTCGAATGTGCACATTTGCCCACTTGCACATTCGCGTGCGCTGTTCGTCCTGTTGTACATTCTGATCCTTCTACAAAAACAACTCAGTGGCAAGGCAGTAGCAACGCATTACAAGTTGTAATGGGAAGAACAGAAATGAACAAATAAATACACACATGTGTGAATAAGCATACGTGCTTGTGTACGCCTGCGTGTGACTGTTTACATAACTTCGTACATAACTTCGCGCATAAATTCGTATATCGTACATAACAACGTACACATTTTCATATATATGCCACTTCGTAGTACACAACTCCCTTTTTTACACCTGTGCGCTCCCATTTCGCCGACAACTGCGTGGCCATAAAAAAACCATCCACATATACATTGCAGTTATATACTTATCCATACATGCACATATATTTACGTAAGCATATGTTCGTGCAAGTGTTTTTCTCTCTTTAACTACCAACGTGTAAATCGTTTACACAACAGTAGTGGTGTCGAATAATATATGTTCTACTATGAACATTCCGTAATTGAGCGCAAAAAAAAAAAAAAAAAAAACACACACAGCAAAAGAAAATAAACTGACATACGTTGATTTCCTTATTGGGATTATCATTGTAGTCACTTTTATGACGTTACACAAATTTTTTAAAAATAACATTTCGAAGCTGTTGCTGTGGGTTTTTTTTTTTTTTTTTTTTTTTTTTTTTGTTTGTGTTGCAAAAACTACTCAACACATACGAGCATTTATTCTGCTCAACTGTGAATTTAGAATGAGCTGCACCAATTGTTAATCGTATAGTAAAAAAAAAATTCATAAACAACTCCTTTATATCACAATTGGTATAACTACACTGCCAGTGATAACGAGCTAGGCGGTGGTCACAGCTCCCTTTCAATTACATACTCCTCTTACCACACGTGGTGCTTCTTTGCATGTAAAAGTCAACTGTGCATGTATATAATGGTGTACCATATGCTCATGTCAGTGTATTATATGAATACTTATTAACACATACTTATATTGTGTTTATATATGTGCTTGTACATAAGTGCATCTCCACCTACTTGTGCATATGTGATAGATTGTAAAGTTGAGTAAAAAAGAGCATTATGCACGACTGCACTGTATAAATGAACTTACACCTATATAACTGTATCTTTGATTTAACTCGCGTACCCGAAGAGATTTATTTATTGCAAAAAAAAAAAAAAAAAATTCTTCACGTTGTACACGCGACCATAGATAAAACACCTATGTGTTTACGCTCGCTCTTACGTTCGCCTGTGCCTTCGTTGCCTACGTATACAAAAGCACATGTAAGAGTACAATACGTGAACATATGTATATCTTTTTTTTTTTTTTTTTTCTTTTTTTGAACAACCTTGTGCATTCCTTTCATATATACCTGTTCAGGCTTGTACACGCATATGCTTATCCGCAACTTTTGCACAAGCATCGAGATGTGATATACGCAAATGCGCCTACGCGTGAGCACATGTACACGTGCGTAAAATACATGTACCTGCATATGTATTCGCACGTAAGTACCTCTGTGTATACGCTAAGGCAACATTCGCTGCATATAAACGGCCACCTATACATATGTGCTATCACATGCACGCGTAAGTTGCATAGCGTGTAGTAACATTCTTGCGCATTACACTAGTATGTGCTTACATCAGTATACGCATCCGATGCGTCCCGTACCCCTTTTCTGCCGTCAGGTCCGATGCTTCACATACACGCACTAATAGTTTCTATAAGCATATGCCACACCTACACTTTTTTTTAGCACACCGCTTTTTGTGTTGTTACGCGTTTGTGTATGTGTACCTGTTCCTTCACGCAGTACATATAGCAACTGCTCTAAAGGCTTATTTACATTCCATGCTACGTTAGCGTGGAGGCTTTTACGAAAGCGGAAGTAACGACGTGATCGATGCGACGCGCATACAAATGAGCGCAAACGTGTCCGTGCATGTGGAAGGCTATTTCATTTCATGCAAACTGTTAACAACGTGTGTACAACACGTACATGCGAATGAACTGGGGTTCGTACACAACTCGTAGTACTTGTTTTGTTCCATTATAATCACACTGTGGCGGTGAACATACCCGTGCGCATGTATGTCCCTGCATATAAAGGTGTACAAGCGGGCGTGCAATCCATAGTCCTTGTTTTTTTTTTTTTTTTTTTTTTATTCATCTCGGTGCACAGATGTACAGTCTGTATGCATATACCAGCACATCCAAACAAGTACAACTGTAGATTCGTGAATTTATAAATATGTACATAACACCAATATATACCCGTATGCACTTGTGTAATATATGCATAAATAACCTAGATGCGGGTAAAGCCATTCGCGCTCCCCACACCCAGATGAATTAAGGATTATCTATGTGTATATTCTCCACAGTATAAATTAAACCGGCAGATTAAAGCTATATATATGCGTATAGAGGTCATACGTGTTGTGTGTGCATGCTCATATTTATACATCCGCACAATCTACACGTATGTATAGTCCTGTGTATATATGCTCAGCTAAATGCATCATTTGTGCCATTACATATACACTCTGTTTATTTCTCCATTTTTAAAATATATTTTATAAATTCATGTTTTGTAAAAAAAGAGAAAATAAAACGAAAAGAAAAATAACAAAAAGGAAATCCCTTTTGCTAAATTAAAACAAATTAAAACAAATTAAACAAATTAAATTAAGTTTATTTTACTATATTTTTATTTATTTTATTTTATTTATTTATTATTTTTTTTTTTTTTAATATGTTCGCAAGAGTGTATTAAAAAAAGGAAAATTTGAAAAATTCATTTAAGCGGGAAATTCAAAAGAGCGCGCATGTATACTGTGATGCATATATAATAAATGTATGTTATATGTATGTGTGTTATATATGCTGTTATGTACGTATTGCAAATTTATGCCTCATTTGTTCTTTTGTTTCCCTTTTATTTGTTTTTAGTTTGTTTCTTTCTTTTTTTCATTTTTATTTTGTTTGTTTTTTTCCTGTATGTATTTATATATAATATATATGCCTTACGCGTCGCAGTAGTTTTAAGTGTCCAAACCTTTATCGTTCATTTAAAGATTTAAGTCGTTTTTTTTTTTTTTTTTTTTTTTTTTTTTTTCTTTTTGCATACACGCGCTGTGCACTTTAACCGCTTTGTTGCTTATATACATACATAATATAAAGTGCACATATCCATATGTATGCATAAAAATGTACCATATAAAGGTATACAAGTAACGTTTACAACACTTTTGCGTTGTTGTTTCCATAGTTGTTTTTAATTTCAACCACCACCGCGCACCACCTTCGCATCTATATCACAACTTATACAAAAATAAATAAATAAACAAATAAACATATAAAATATAACAGTGCAATCATCGCGTTATTTTATTTATTTTATTTTTTTTTGCTATTTTTTTTTTTTTTTTGTAGTTATATATGTATAAAAATACATACCGCTAATTAAGCTGTAACAAAAAAACCTACCCCCACATTGTAACCAAAAACTGCATGTATGTTTTTTGTAGACTCACGCGTGGGCCCGCAAATATGTAATGGGAACCCCTTATGGACTCAAGGCCTAGGTGCGTATGGATGTATATATATATATATGCATATATATGTATGTACATTTTATAACCCGTACGTGTTGAAGTTGCATGCCTGAGTTCCATACCGTTGTATGTATGGGGGTCACTGCCGTACGTGCGCTGACCACATATGCCCCATAAGGGTTTGCGTATAATATAACACGCTTTAGCTGTTGACCATGTGCACCAGGTGGTTTGTCGTATAAACATATTACAATTATATAAGTACCCTTGTATTGTATATACATAATTCGGACGTTATTCTTCACCCACTCCCTTGCATATTTCCTATGCCGACCCTTTACCCCCCATACATATATATGTATTGTATGTACCATATATTGCAACAGTTACACTGCACCGTCGAAGAAAATAAAATTTGTTACATACTGCATTAACTTCATGCGCGGGGAACAGAGAAAATAGTTGTCCCGTTATACAGGTCATAGATTTAATTTTAGATTAATTTAAAAAAGGAAAATTTTATTCTATACATTTCAGAACTGTTTTTGCTCCATTTCTTTTCCTTTTTTTTTATTAAATTAAAAAAAATTTATTCTAAATTTGAAAAAATTAATTAAAAAAAAATACATTAATTAAAATGAGCTTTTTTCTTTTTTTTTTTTAGTGGTATTATTTTCATTTATTTTACATTTTTAATTTTAGAGAATTATTTCCATTCTTATTTTGTATGAATGTGGTATGCATTAAAAAGATACAATTTTTTACTAATCACTTTATATTCTATTCGTTTGTATGATCCGTGTATATAAACATATATTATATATACATTCTTTCTTTGAATATTCTATGTGAACTGAACTAAGCTGAAGGGAAAAGAACTAGATTGGGAGATTCAACCTTTCTATTTATACTTGTGCCTGTTCTTTTTTTTTTTTTTTTTATCTCCTTTTTGCATATTTATTTCCCCCTTTTTCTTTTTACATATCTTTTTGTACTGGTTCTTTACCTGTTTCTATATTTCGAATCGTGTTTAATACAGACCAGTAAGGCAGATTAACGAATTGGAATTTGCGTCCCGAAAGGAACACCAACGTGTTTACCGCATTTTCCTCTTTGCCTTATATGAGTATATATACTTATAACCCTGCAGTCTCAAATGCAGATGCAGATTTGATCAGATGTAGGCACCATATAACCTAAGCATACTCCAGTGCAAGGTTAGGAATAATCTGTGGTACAGGTACTTTAAGTCCTCGTCTCGATTCAACGTGTATCATTTATATTTATCACATAGCGTGTATATTTATATATATAGTTACATGGCATAATACGCCACACTGTGTATAATATGACATGTGGAACAATATGTTAGTAGTACAACAACAATTGTAATTGTATTTGCATCTATACATTTGTTTTATTGCGCCCTGCGGATAAATGTACATGTTGGGTTATTATTATATCTGTCCGTATATTTGCCACCCCGGGTGAGAACATATATATATATGCCCACTGCATAGGTTCATATACGTCTTACAAATAATTTTACAACATTCCTTTTTTCTTTCTCTCTCTCTCTGTGTTTAATAAATTAATTGGCACAGCTATTTACATGTTTTTTATTTTTGTAACCCTGTTTATACAATTTTAATAGCAGTTATATATATATATATTTTCCACTTTTTTTTATTGTTCCTTTTGTAATTTTTTCTATTATTCCCTCTAAAACATTTTTTTCAATAGTTTTTTATTTTTTATAGTCTGTTTTGTAGTATTTTTTGTAGTCCTTTTTTTTTTTATGGTTCCTGTTGTAGTTCTTTTTGTACGTCTTTTTGTATTTTTTGTAGTTCCACATATTACTTCCTTATTACAGCGCCTTCCACATACTCCTGTTTTCTTTGGTCTATTTGTTTCAGTCATTTTTATAGTCTTTAAAAAAACTGTTGCTCATAGTGCATAAATACATACATTTATATATATATATATATATATATATATATAATGCCGCAGTAGTAATAGTGTTTAATTTAAGTGTTCCTTTTTTTTTATTGCATTTATGTAATTTTTTGCCTTATGTTCTTCTGTATATAATCACCATCTGTTTTGTAATTCTTGAATATTTCTTGTAACTCCGGGGGCCGAATTGCTCTGCCTGTGTGTCCTTCATACCTACGTATACGTGGGAAGACACGTTGGTGGAAGCACAGACAGTCGCATAGGCAACCCCCATAAGGAGACCCATACATAATCGCACAGCTAGGCACAACAGAACCATATCCTCTGTACCTGCTTTCCCTGCGCCAGCCTTTATATATTATGACATTTACATAAATCAGCGAAAGTGGAGAATCCGTAGATTGGTGAATCAATAGTTCATTAAACTACGCTTTCGATACCTCGCTAGAGACAAGACTCGAACTAGCGGTTAGGTGAGCAAAACGAGGGAAGATCAAAAAAAAAAAAAAAAATAAATAAAAGAAAATGAAGAAAGATCTAAGTAAAAGACCAGTCAGAGCGAGGAGGAAGAAAACTATGAATTCGTTTTATTATAACAGCGATTATAGTAATGACTTAAACAGCGAAGATGGTAAAGGTCGAATGAGCTGTCTAAAAAGAGGTGAAACGTCAGACGGATTTGAAACATCAGGGACGACTAAAACAAAGGAACAGAGAAAATATCATGACATGTATAATCACAACCAAAGGGTAGGAAACAACCCAATGATAAATGACCTCGATGTCAATTCGATCATGTCCCATGACAGTAAAAAAAACGACTTCTTTGACGATAGTAACAACTTAAAAGATTCAAGTGACAATGAAAAAAGAATCCGAATAAAAAACCATCGGGCGCAAAACGATGAAATGTTGGATATAAAAAATGAAGTAAAAATGGAACATAATGGAAGTAACAACTCACTTAGAGCAGATAAAGGGAAGGGATACAACGCAGGTGCAAATGCTTCTAGCAAAACTAATTGTAATCGAACCAAACATTTATCCAATAGTAGTGAAAATAATTATGCCAAAATGGCAGAGAAGTTACCCCACGTAGTTGGGGTTCGATTTGACAAATCACAAAACAGATGGCTCTCCGGCATTTGTATTAATGGAAGATGCATCAATAGATACTTTCCTGTTTATAAGTATGGGTTCGAGGAGGCCAGAAGGCTAGCCATACAACACAGGAAAAATTTCGAAACGGCTAATTTGGGTCACTTGAAGAAGCAGCAGGGCGAAGCGAAAACGTCCCACCTAAACCTTTTGAACATCAATTCGCAAATACCGAACGGATTTAAAGGTACGCTATAAATCGGTCTCACCGCCACGCCGTTTTGTACCCATTTGTAATTGTACGCCATCTGTAGTTGCACCCCCGTTATGTGTGCTTGGAGTCCCGTATACGATTACACATTTTACCCCTCTCTCCCCTCTACAGATATCCAAGGGAAAAACAAACTCATCTTCAAGTACCTTTCGTACGACTCCATACAAAAGGAGTGGGTAGTCACGTACGACTACGACAACAAGGTCCTGGTTAACAAATTCCCAGTGGATATATATGGTTATAATAACGCATACGAAATGGCAGTTCAGTGCATCAACAGATTAACCGTTTGTAATCAGGAAAAAATGTGTAAAAATTCAAGCCAAGATTCTAACCAAAGTACGAATCAAAATGTCAATCAAGGTGTCGGTGCCAACGCCGGCCCAATTGCAAAAATGTTCAAGGGAGATAATATGAAAGGATTAATTTCGTCAGAAAATGACCTGAGCGACCAAGGTAGTGTTCTTTCTTCTTCCATCTCACAACGTAAAGAAAAAACAAATAAACTGTTTAACCTAGCAAACAAGCTATTAACAACCCCCATTAACAGTGAAGAAATGAATGGGCTAATTGCCCATCATGAAAATAATATATACAACGGGGGGGGTAGTAGTAGTAGTAAACATCATTTCTTTGGAGGAGGAGGAGAATACAATAATAACACATACAGTGACTACATGTCTGACAAGAAGCACAAAGTGGGACAATCAGATTCGGATGTAGGAAATCCGTGTTCGGATAAAAATATACACCAAAATGAATATAATAATTTTTACAAAAATGATACGTCATTTTTGAGTAACGATTTTCATTACTTTAATAATATCACAAAGCAGATCAACTCCAACAATAGCGTAAATGAAAATGATGAAGATGATTTATTGGCCGGTGTCAAAGGCTTAGCCCATCGCGCATTCGGAGGAAGTAACAACAACAGCGCAAATGACAGTAATAATAATGCTCATTTTAAGCCAGACTTGTATAACGACTCAAGTTATACACCACTGAACGCTTCTAGTTATCCTCTGCTAGAGGACGATGGAATTATTGGAAGCGTATTTGATAGTCATAAAAATATTCTCACAAATAGTAGTAATAGTAGTAATAATAATATGTCGGGCAAAAACAACAATGAACCATCAAGTTTGGCCTACTTGAGTAGTATAAAAAGGAACAGTGATGAGAATAATGCAAAGCTATTGCAACTTGTGAACACCAGCCTTATAGATGAGGAAGACCAAAATACTTACAACCTCCTGAACAACGTATTTAAACATAGCAATATGAATAATAAATCCATCGACAGTGGTAGCACCACGGTGAACCATACCTTGGATGAGGAGGAAAATGAAAAGAGGACATTAGGAGTAGTCAAATGGAACCATCTCATAAAGAGCCAAGAGTTTGATGCAGTAAACAATAATGAAAACTATAGCAGTAATAACCACAACGGCATAAACAATGCATTTAGCAGTAGTAGTTTTAGTAGTACTAGTAAGAAGAAAAAAAATTCTCTCTTTGATGCAAGTACAAGTGAAGGTATAACAAATCCACAAATTCTTGAAGCCTTTTTAAAATTGAGTAGTGGAAAAGATGCAGGATTAGACTCATCTATAAATTTGGATGAAAGGGGGGACCACATGAGGGAAGACAAACATATGCGACGTAGATCAAGACACTTTGGTGAAGATACCGTGGAGGGAAGCCACAGCGACGAAAATGATCTTGGCAATCGGGCCGGGGCAAAACACGCCTTTGGCCAATTTTTCCAAAGAGACAGAGACGCAGAAGAAGGAGGACATGCCAACGATGATGAGGAGCATGTGCAAAATGAAGTACAAAAAAAACACAAATTTAATGAACATTTAAATTATGAAAATCTACTCAACCTCAACAAAATGATAAGAAACCTAATGAACAAAAATAATAATAGTAATAGCAGTAATAACGCTAATAATGATGATGATGGTCATGAAAAAATTATTAAAGGAATTAACACTTTAATAAATTTGAATACTCCCTCTGTGGTGGGTAGAACGGCTGAAAATGTAACGAATGAAAGCAGGGATAATGAACAACAGGGCAGTTTTGGTGCTTCCACCATGAACGAACTCGAAAGTGTAATCAAAAGGCACCTGGAAGCATCTGTCAATTATGACGATTACATCACAGTGAAGGATGAACAGGACGATGATGTGATGAATGTTGACACGGAACAAGGGGACGAATCTATTCCGGTAAAGGATCTCGAAAGTGAAAGCCAAGTGAACTCTTCTCAGAATGATATAGCTCTTTATCATACGAGCAGTAATGGCGACGTTGTAGCGAACAAGCCAAGCAACGATGAAGAGCCAAACGTAGTTAACCAGGAGGAGGAAAAATTGAACGGGGAAAACAACTTGGATGAGGATACACAAACAAGGCAAGGGGATGGTCTAGAGGAAAATGTGGAAAATATAACCGACCAAAATGTAGAGAACAACAATGCACCAAACGATACCATGACAACAACGCAGGAGGAGGATAAATCAACGGAAAAAAACCAACTGGAGGAAAAAAAAACAAAACAAAACATCGAATGTAAAGAAATTGCTATGATGTTATACCCATGGAAAAAAGGCATACAGTGGAACGAACAAAGAAATATGTGGGTATGCAAATTGTGGGACGAAAGAGGAAAAGAAATTACTAAACATGTCTACGTAAAGAACAAAGAGGGAGTAGAAATTGGTTATAAATACTGCTCACAAATGAGAATGAATTCGTTTGCTTTTTACTTAACCAGTGAATTGAACAAGTTCCCTACAATTGAAGAAATTTCGTATGACCTGCAAAACCTGTGCTTTGTGGTGGACTACAAGGACGAGGAAAAGAGGACGTATTCGTTTGAAGGGGGAATATGCAGGGCGTTCGAGGATGCAGTGGAGTATTTGAATAAACGAAAGGGGGAGGAAAACAACGCAGCAGAAAATGTAGAAAAGGGTGAAGAACAGATTGGCGAACAGCTTGACGATGGTGCTGATCGTGGTCATGGTCACAGCCAAACTGAGCGGGAGGAACAGGCGGAGGAGAATAGCCAAGTGGACGACAACAAAAACACAGATGAAAATAGCCAAACGGATGGCAATAAACAAACGAATGCCAACCACGGCCCGCACAACATTACCGATTTTGTCCAGGATGAAAAGAATCACGCCCAGCTAGACGACACCTTCAAAGAATTGAATTACTTCGAATGTAGGCAAAAATTACCAAGTAGTAATACTTGTGAGCAGACCAAGTTAGCCTACAGCTTGAAACCTTGGGTAAAAGGAATAATTTGGGAAGAAAAAATGAAAAAGTGGGTTGTATTCTTTAAAGACATAAATAAAAACCTACGAATCAGCTTTTTCAATCCATGTGACTATAATAACGATGTTGTATTGTCCTATAAAAAATGCTGTGAGTATTTTCTTCAAGTTAAAAAATCCAATAACTTTGACGAGAATAAGGAAGATTTTTCAGAGTCCATTCGAGACTTCATTAACAATTTTGAGTTTGACAATAACACTAATGAACATCACCTCAATGAACATAACAATGAGGAAGATGCAGATGCACATGCAGATGATGGTGGTGCGGCAGGGACAGATCTCATTCAAGGCAACAAAGGCAAAAACGTAGATTATTATAATAAAGATAAGGACCACAGCAAGTTCGGTGACTCTGCCCAGGTGAATGCTAGCTTCTTCAGTAAAATAAGAAACATGCTCGTTTCCATGGGAAAGGGAAATAACAGTGGTAGTGGCAATACGGGAAAAGACAACTATGACGATTATGATGACGATGAGGAAGAGGAGGATGCAGCTTATAAGCAGCAGTTTCCAAATGGCGGAAAAACGGCTGAAAAAAGAAAATTCATCATGATGAACAACGGAAATGATAGTAACAATTTGAACTATGCAGACCCAAGGAAGTTAATAAAGCTAGAGTTACCCAACGATGAACTTGCTCACTCCTCTCAGAATGGGAACGACATAAAGGGGAACAACGCTATGGCGCTCCTTCAAGCCTATAAATACGCAGCAGATCTAACCGATCGAAAAGGCAATGGAAAAGCAGACTTGCTCCTTATGCAAAATAGCGATTTTTTTAACCAATTGAGTCATTCCAATTTTGTTGATAATGAAAATGAAAAGACAACGAAAAGGAAAAAAGGTAACAAGCGACACGTTGGAAAGGGAAAACATGGCATTGGAGATAACGCAGATAATGCTACTGCGGGTAGCGATAACGCAGAAAGTGACGATGATAACGAAAGTAACATAAACAACCACGAAAGGAATGATGCAACTCGAAATAGCAACATTAGTGGTACGGTGCGAAAAGGACTAATGGACAGCAAAAAATATTTTGACCTGCATGAAAATAGCCACCTACTTAATGGAAGTAATGACTACCTGTTGAATGACGAAGATGGATGTTACAAAATGGACTACTCTGGATCGGACAGGCAAAAGAAGGGAAGTCTAACGAATGAATATGGTTATAACAGCACCTCCCACAACAACAGCAATGCTTATCAGGAGGATGGCACGGCTACTGCAAGTGGGGCCGCGAAATGCACCTTGGGAGGAGGAAGGGGAATAAAAAACGAAGTAAATTATGATTCGAATTTTCTAGGATCAAATAACATCGACTCCAGTAGTGACATAATGATGAATGGCAACAACGCGAGTAGTAATCACATAAATTTGTTGAAGCAACAACAGGGAGTTGTAGCAGGAGCAGACATTGCTGCTATGTTAGAATATGTTAGAAATAATGCTGATAACGCTACTGCAGCTAGTAATACTACTACAACTACAACCACCATGAACACAGACTTGACGCATAATAATAATAATAATAGTGGTAAAAGGGGAGGCCTGCGCAATTATGAAAAGTATAATACAAACGTGGACAATAGATCCCTTAACAAAATCAATGAGAAACTAGATTGCCTTATTGACAACAACATAAATGTGAGATTGCCCAAAAGTGAAATACTAAACCAAGCCGCTAGCTTGCCAAAGCTACAAGGAATGTTCTTTGACAAGAGAAGAAACTACTGGACTGTGAGTGTATGTGGATTTAGAAAATCCTTTGGAGTTCGAACCAGAGGGGTGTACCAAGCATACAAATTAGCTGCTGAATTTCGTAACCGCATTTTAGAAACAAACAAAGGAGGAAAATGTTATCCTCAAAAAAGCTCAAGTATGTCTAGCAATTACAAGTATAATGTAAAAAATGCCAACAATAATGGACTCATTAAAGATGAAAAAGGAAATTTTGCACATGAGTCTTCTCTCCCAAATGTGGAAGACGAAAATTTAAAAAAAAAAACAATGTCCTTATGTAACATGGGTAATGGGAATAATGATAAGGATCTCGCTCCTTGTGGAGACACACGAGGTTTACCAGGTGTGGTAGGAAGTGGTGCCTTTGGCGCAAAGGGAAACAACAATCTTGGATTCGCTACCTCAAACATTTATGACTACCTTTGGGATAAGAAGGCAACCGGTATTGGAAACGTCTCCGCAAATGGTACAGCGTGCACAAACACAAGTAATTGTAGTACGGTCTGTGGTGCAGTTTGCACAGGAATGTGCACTACAATTGGGGGAAGCACAATGTGTAGCGGAGCCTGTGGAAGTATCTGCTCAGGCAACTGCAGTGGAAGTAAAAAGGACGTAACCAACAACAGTAGTACTAACAGCGTAAGCTACGACGAAAATTGTGCCAATTTGGAAGATGATAAAACAAACCTGAATGGAAAGACTAATAAGTGTAATGGCGACAAGAGGCTCAGAGCAAATTATGGCCAATCAAAGAATGAAAATGGGATAATGTCCATGATGACGGATTCGAATTTAATGCACCTGTTAAATGAAGGCACAGGAGCAGAAGCATTGCTCAAAGAGAACAAAACTAACCTATTGAAAAAAGCAAATGCACACAATCTCTCCTCTAGTAATAGCGCCATAAGCAACAACGGTGGAAACACTGCGAATTATTCTCCAACACATATATACGAAGTGGAAAATATTAATAATAACCAGGATTATTATCTGAAGGGGGAGGATGGGAAAACGGATTTGAATAAATCAGAAGATTATAAAAATGGAAAAAGCAACAGTAGTAGCAACCATGTGAGTCCAAACATGAATTTAATAAAAACTGGTATGAACAGCGATGATGGAAGCAAGACAGGCAACGTTATTTTTGCTGGGCTGGACAGCGACGATGGTCCAAACAACACCAGCGGAATGGGAAGAGGCCTGGGAGAGGGAAACAACAACCTGCACAAAATATCAACCACTTTCGGCGAACACTGTACACATGATGAACCGTACGGAAAAAACGGCACCCATAACGACTACGACACACAAGCACAAAACAATAAAGCACTCACAGAAGTAGACCTGCTAAATAAATTGATATCGCAAAACATCGACGATAATTTGTGCTTTTCTTATTCAAATAATATTGGTTACCCAGGAGACGAAAATTATGAACATGGAAAAGATGACCTATTCAAAACGTTTAACTTCGATGGGGAAAATAAGGCATTCAATTTTGGTGGACTGCTAGACGAAACTGTTGAGGAAAGAGACATACGAATAAACAAAGAAGTCCACAAGTGCAAACTTGTTGAAGGACTCATATATGACGAAGCGAACAAATGCTTTAGAATTAAAATTAATGGGTATAGAAAAGCCTACTCAGTTATAAGGCGCGGTGTTAAAGAGGCATACAAATTAAGCATCGAGGCTATCCACCAAATTCGTAGACAAGCACACCTGGGAGGACTAGGAGCTCTGGGTTTAGGCCTGAACGACAGCAGCCCAAGCAGTGGAAACCTCCTGGCCGGAAAACTCAACAACACTTCCGACCAGGGACAAATAAACGCTAACAACTTAACACACTTTTATAACTCCAGCCCAGAAAACTCCAAACGTAACTCGCTCTACAACTATCAGTACAAGAACAAGCAAGAAGCGCAAAACGATTTCACAGAGGGCTTATTTGAAAATGCAACCGATGTAAACAATAATGGCTCCACACAAGTAGACTCGAACAAAGACGATTGCCTGGGCGAAACGAAAAAGGTAATAATCATCTCCCATAAAGTGTGTATATATATATATATATATCCCTCGATCCGATGTTCCATTACACATGCGCATGACTCCTTCATTTGAGCATATACTTACGAGGAGAGTGCTGAATTATCAAACCTGGTGTGCTTTTTTATTTTTTTATGAGTATACCCAACCACGTTAATCGCCGCCCTTTGTACATATTTTATGGATATATATTTTACATTTTTTTTTTTTTTTTCTCTCTTTTCTCATTGTAGGTCTCAAGGGAAAATAACAGCTCCTTCCCAACACTGAACATTGACGACAAGTATTATGAGTTGCTGAAAACGGCCATCATCATTTGCCTGAATGACATTTTAATGAATTCCATCCCGAAGTTATTTCATTTATACAAGAATATCAGCTCCACGACCAACGTAAAAATTGAAGATGTGTTAAATAAGGAGAAGAAAAGAAAGGAGCAGTCCATCAAGTACCACATAGAATACACCCAGAATTCCATTGGCGTGTCATCCCTCATTCCTTACCTTCGATTGTTCAGCATGGAAATTTTAAACAACGTTCTGCCCTCAACCCAGTCCCTCGAAATACAAAGGCAGATCATCCATTCCCTCGATTTGCAGGCCTACAACACGTCCTACTGAGTGTCGCCAGCAGGATGAAGTGGGTGAGGGGAAAAAAAAACGGGACATCACCGAATGCGAGAAAATCCACCCGTGAAACAAACAAAAAAAAAAAGGGCTTCCCCACCCACACATATATATATGTATAATTAAATCGTCGCGCCGCCAAACGCGAATTTTTTTTTTTTTTTTTTATAATTAATGTGTATATCATTCTGTTGATATGTCATTGTAGTATTCCTTTAAATTGCATATTAATGGTTTCCTTTTTTTTTTTATTTCTCCATTTTTCCATTAAAAATTTTTTTTTTTGTAACTTTAACCCTTGCATGTGTCTGCAAAGGAAGTCCATCAACAAGCATACGTTTCTAACATATCTTGCTGGGCATGTAGACGCAGAGGAAATAAAATAAAATAAAATTATATATAAATAAAAACTCCAAAACGCTTTTTCGTTTTAATGTTCTCATGCACTTGTTCGCGCCTTAGCGGTTAAGGGTGTAGCAGCTGTTAACCAGCTTTTTGGTAAATGGAATATAAAGATGGATTCTGTTCAACTCCACAAAAGCGCATATATGTAGAATGGTGAAGCATAATGTTGTGGAGCAGAGATGGGGCTGTGCAGCAGGGAAAAGAAGGACAAGCATTCCCCACAAAAATAAACAAAATATACCTTGGCATGGAGTAGCAATGTTTGACAAAATGGTCCACCACGTGTGATACCGCTGGGACACGGTTTTGACCATGTTGCGCTACTTTTCCCAACGACTGAAAAAATGCACTGAGAAAAAAAAAAAAATAAAATAAAATAAAATAACAACTAGCAGCTCGGTAACTTTTTTTTTTTCTTTCTTGCTGCCCTTTTTGAAAAAATGACTGGCGCTAAGTTGAAAATGCCAACGGGGGAAAGCTTATTTTAAATTGTGATATCAGGTAAAGCCCCGCATTTTTTATTTCGTTCCACAAGGGTGGGTCACATGTCATTGTAGGGACCTTTTTTATTTAAAAAAAATTAAACAGTTCATCTAAAAAATTTACGCTGTTTTTTTTTCATTGCGTGTATCCGCGCAGTTACTGCGGGGGGGTTTTCACAAAATGAAAAGTAAAAAAAATATTGCCAATAGATGCCACGTTCTACTGACGGTAAATGCTACGCAGAAAAGAGAATGAACAAGTGCTTAGTTGCACAAATTGGATTGGCGTAACCCGTGAGTCATTTTCCACCGAGCGCATTACGCAAGGGATAAGGCTCAGAGGGTAGAAAACTCCGTGAGCCGGTCCCCCCAGCGGATGTCGCCATAGGGGTTACTCCAAATGAAATTCGTTTCGAGTCCGCTGAGAGGTTACCCCCGTGCATGGGACAGGCAACCCCTGAAAGTGACGCCCCCTACTGAGGTGTTACCCACCAGACGGGGCACCATGCAAGGGTACGCAAAGCTCAGTAAAGCAGCGTAAAACCGCGTAAAAACTCCCGGCTGTACGAAGCAGCCCCACGAGAGCAGAAGCCCACCCAAATGGAACCTGCCAGAGTGCACCCCGTGCTGAGCATCCTGGGGAGCAAGTACAAACCCTTCCATGAAAACTTGTCAAGCAGGACACACATAATTCTACTCCCAGAAGCAAAAACCCTGGTAAATATAAGCATAGATATAGATTTTATGAAAAAACACATATGCTGCAAGAGCCACTTAAAAAATGTATACATAAATTTGGCCGGCCAGTCCATCGAAATTCACGCTAGGTGTGTTACCACAGGGTACGGATTTGAGGAAAGCAGGATTTGCGAAATTTTAAAAGTAGAAACGAATCCCAATTATAAATTTTTGAAAATTATATTTATTAATACTCCATTGGAAGGAGGGTACCAAGATAGTACACCCGTCAGTTACATCAACGATGAAGGTGGGCCAGCGGATGCACAGGCGGACCACCAATTCAGTAAGCCCGCGTGGGGAGAACCCAATGCGATACAGTGCAAACACAACGTAACCCTATTTTTTAAGCAAAACGAAAAATGCCACAAATTTCTACACACACAACTTGTGCAATTTGCCCACTCGTACATTATCGTCAAGGGATTCGAAAACTGCATTGGAAAAAAAATCGTCAACATGGTAGACGACACACTCAAATTACAAAGCAACGCCAATGAATACACATTTAAAAGTAACATAAAGATGCCACTAATCAAGTACACATATTCCTATCTCTATAATATTATATGGAAACAGCTATCTAAAAATTACCAACAAATAGAACACAGGGTTCAGGAAAAAATGAATTACCTGAGAAAGGACATTAGCCGATTTTTAAAAAAATTAAATCTAGGAAATATCAGCATGTTCCATGTGGAAACGACTGCCTTTCACATCAAGCAGGTAAGGGAGGGATCGGCGCGGCAAAAAAAAAAAAATAAAATAAATTCACGAGCGACACAACAAATAAGTATAGAACGGTGCATATTTTCAACACTTGAAGCGCCCACCTGTGCGAATCACTCTCTACATGTGCATTTTCAGCATCGTTTACATACACGCTTTACATGCTCAATTATATAGATTTGTATCCATTGCGCACCTTCCTTATATCACACCCCTGTTGTGCCCCTCCTCACTTCTCAATCGCAGATCGAAAAGTGCAATAATCCAATAGACAAAATATACATCCTAGATAACGTCAGCAACATAATATGTGAAATCATTTCATGCACAAATCAAAACCTGAAGAAACAAAATTTAGCAATTTACGATATAAACAGTGACAGCCTGATTTCAATTCTCGTGGCGGCAATTTCGTTTGGTCAAATACAAAACATAATTAACCACTCCATTCACTTACACATGTATGTAGATAACTTAAAGGCGTCTGAAAAAATTGATAAATTATCATTTGTCTTTACAATATTTCACTCTTCAATTATTTACCTTTGCGATATGAAGGAGGAATAGTTGCTACACTTTCTTGTGGCAATTCACTACACCAAGCCAGATGCAGAGGAAGATTCATGGTGTGGATATGCCATCTGTAGTGTACCCCCCTTTTTTTTTAAACCGTTTGGCTTTTTTTTTTTTCTTCTCCTTAAAACCGTTTATGCTTACATTTGCTCCCAATTGGACTCACATTCGATGCACCTAGTGCGCAAAATCCTCAAAAAAAAAAAAAAAAGAGAAAACTTTTTGTGCACCCCTTTTAAAAAGACATCATGGAGACACCTTTCTCTTATTTCAAATTTATAAATGAACAAATTACCCCCGCATACACACGTATATTGTGTGTATGTAAAAACAGCCCCGGTTTAAACACCCATGGATAAATATGTATACGCGCGGTTGCGTGCGAGTATGCTTCCCCGCCATGCGGCCGATGTCGTTTACACCAAAAATGGAATAATCTACATTTTAATAATTTTATATTAAAGGTTTGAGCTATAATTAAAGGAAAAAATAGGTTAAAAAAAAAAAAAATAAAACAAGGAATAAAAAAAGAATAAAACAATGATTGCTGAAGAGAGTACATCATTATTTATGTAATCATTAAAACAAATTTGTCAGTCTCATAATTTGTTGTTTTATCAAATGAGACGAAACATCCCTTATTGTTTAATATAAAACTTTGTTATTTTTTTTGTAATTTTTTTGTTTTTTTTTCTCTCCCTTATTTAAGTATAAAAAGGTATGTTTTTTCTGTCTTTGCAAATAAGGCACGCATTGAGTGTGCTATTTATGTGTGTGTAGATGCATGCCTACAGGTGTAAACAGCCTGGAAAGGTAAAACGACAAAAATTACACTTTCCACTATAGTGTGCTATAAAAACATGTCATTTTATTTTTGGCTATTTTTTGTTAATTTTCCCATTTAAGGCGCATATGTTGAGAACCGATGTTTTGATCCATTTCTTGGTAAAATGTCCTGCACAGTTGTAGAGTCCATCCCAATATGCTTCACAACTAGGTGTCATCATTTATATATTTTATTATTTTTTTTTACATTACTTATATGGTATCCTTGTATACATGGTGTAGGCGTTTATGTATACTTTTGAACGTGAGTACAATTGATCAGTTGGTTTTTTTTTTTGTTTTTTTTTTCACAATCCGAACATGAGTAAACTGATATATACACACACACCTACATCCGTCGTATGCTTATGTGTATGTGTATATATGAGTTTCCCTATAATGCTCATCTTGGAAAAAAAAAAAAAAAAAAAAAAAAAAAAAAAAAAAAAATATGAATCGTGGGGGTCTCAATCAGGGAGTCATCATCAGTCGCTATGCAGTTGTACCGCTTCGCCTCATCAGCGTCTGTACGCCTCCCCACTTCGTCACTCAGGAAGACTCTCCTCCTCCGCAATATTCTTCATCGGCGTCTTCACACTGAACTTGTTAAAAATATCCAGGGCGCTGTTTACATCGCACAAGACGTTATTCAAGTAACTAAACATATGGGAAGTGATCATGGAGGATTTATTTTGAGCATAAAGGCTTATTAAATTTCCTAGCATTTCATCGCTTAAGTTGTCATTCAGGTCAAAATCTTTATTACCAATCAGGTCAACATTTAGTAGATCCATGGTGCCATGCGCGTGCCCCACATTGAGTTTACACATGTCGTTACCATCATTACTACTGCTACTACTACCTCTGCTGCTGCTACTCCTTGTCCCGTGTTGGTAGAAGTCACTTGTCATTATTTCCTTTCCATTTACATGGCTATCTTCCATCACTTGGTGGCTAGTAGAACCCACATTGGAGTTGTCGTTCTGGTTGTTCGTTTTCGTCACATCCTCCCCCTGGGGCAACAGTATGTCTTCATTTATCTGTATCAGGCGGGACAAATCGAACCCTAGATAATGCACGTTCATGTTACTGTACCCCTCTTCATTCATGGGCGCAGAGGCCATGACTTTGTTGCCTTCATAAATATCGCTCAACAAATTCTCCTCCTTTCCTACCTCTGCCATTTCTTCTGATCCACGCAACAACACATTGCGCATGTCATTTTCGCTCCTTCCTCGTTCATATGCTTCACTCACCTCTTCCAATTCAGTCAACTGACGAAAATGGTTTATTTCTTCCAACTCATTTATTCCAGCGAAATCTCCTCCCTTCTTACAAAAGTCCATCTTGTGCTGATAGACTTCTTCCTCTCCCTTGTTATGGTTCGACAAAATTTTGTCCTTGTTCAGGTAGGAGAAAAAGGTGTTGTTTGGGTCTTCCATTATTTTACTTTGCACTGGAAAGCCGTGGCAAAAGCTGGAGAAGTACGAATGGGCCTCGTCCCCCTCATCCATGACTTGCCCGCTGGAGTTGAAGCTGGCAGGGAAGCCGCGCGCGAAGTAGCCATCGGTGACGAACCCATTTGCGCTGAAATCACTCCCCCTCGCACCACTTGCTTTCTGGACATCCCCCGTGCGGAAACTCCTCCCAGAACTTATGCTATGATGATGATGATGATGATGATACGCGGTGTCCTCCCCCGCAGTGCTGGACTCGCTCCGCAGGCAAGGAATCTTCTCATGCACTGTTTCGTGGACCACCCTGTGACCCAACCCCCCATTCACCCCTAACCCTGCCGCAAATCCATTCGAACGTACGTTTACCTCCTCCACATCCACATCAAGGGAACTTCTTCGAATGTTGCTGAAAGCCTCATCAAGCGATTGAAACGAATTCGAAGCTAAATTCCCTGGGGCATTATTATCTAATAGAAAATTGGGTAGAAACTTACTGTACTTTTTCCTCTGCTTCGACAAACTCCTATTGTTCATATCATCAGGCAAATTTTCCTGCCCCTTTTTGTACGAGTTGTATCGGCTACTACTGCACATGTTGCTGCCTTCTTCTACTCGATTCACATAATCTGTCAGTGCCGTATCGTTGGTTGCTTCGCTAGCTGCTTTTCTTAGTTCAGAAAAGTCTCCTGAACAGGTATTATAATGGTTCGCACTCGCGCGCTCCACCATGTTCACGTTTGCACAGTCCAGCATACCCCCACCCGTGCAACCATAGATGACGCTTTCCCTATTGTCATACATAGCCCCCTGATTTTCTGTTAAAAAGTAGGAGCGTGTCTCCATCGGGTTTATATAAGGGAGGTGATGATTCCCACCCGGGCTGCCCCCTCCCCCTCCTGGGCCATTATTCACATGCAAACTGTTCTGATTTAATATATCCTCCGTACTTATTGGCAAACATCCACTGGGGGCAATTTTCTTGCCTTTCCATTTTGCCGCATTTAACAGTTTGGTCCTCAGTTTTTTCTCTTCCTTATTCTCAGGGAATCGAACTTCGAGTGGTTTGTGAGCCCCTGACAAAATAATTTTATTATTTAAACTCTTTATTGCGTTAACTGCCTCCTGCATATTATAAAAGGTGACGAATCCCGAGCCCCTCGACTTGCTCCTCCTATCTTTTAATATGATCAAGGAGTCGCACTTGCCAAAATTGCTGAAGAGGTTATGCATATCCTTTTCCGTGGTAATCGGGGCCAAGTTTCCGAAGAATAATTTTATGACCGGCTCTTCATTCTCCTTTTCGATTCCGTTATGTATCCCGTTATTGATCCCGTTATGGATCCCGTTATCGACCCCATTATCGACCCCGTTAACGACCCCGTTAACGACCCCGTTATTTTCACCCTGCTGGTGAAGGCTACCGTTAATGTGCCCCCCATACACGCCGTTCCGGATGCTATCCTCCGGAGAAACCATATCGTACGTTCCCAACATGCTTGTATTGGAGCCCTTGACCGCCTTGCCAGGAAAAATGCTACTACTCATATTACTATTATTGTTCATACTCCTGCCGTTCCCATTACTGAGGCTACAGCTGTTAGAGTTAAAAACAACGCTGCTCACATCTGCCATGTTAACGCTGTTTGTTTGGCTCATCTCATTTGCGAGAGTCATTTCACTCCTACTTTGGTAATAATTTTGTTCCCTTTTCAATGTAAACGTATTCACCAAGGTATTCGTGTTTTCATTTTCTTCCTCCTGCCCGTTGTTATCGGTATGCACCGTAGTGCTTCTCACATTCCCGTGCACTGAAGTACTTCCAAAATCCGCATGCGTAGCGGCACAGTCGTTTTTCTGCCTATACGCATGCCCATTGCAAGTGTCATACATCAGCATGGGGGGGGGTTCGACAATGATACCATTTGGTAACTTGGCGCCTTGTGTAGAATATTGGTCCCCTACACTTTCCTCTAAAAGGGAAGAAGCGTATTCCACTTTTTCCATATGACCATCCAGGCCCAAAACTTCCCTATTCAAGTTGTTGCCAGGTGCATAGTCCTTAGGGGCAAAAATATATTGACTAGAAATATTGTCGAGGGAAAACTCGTTCATATTACTTTCATTGTAATAATCGCTCTTCATATGGTTTGTGCTGGCATTTAAATCCCTATTTTCTGCAAAATGAAAATATTTTTTTCTATTTGTTATTAATTCCTTGGTGTCAAATTTTGTGTGCATGCGAAATGCTAACGACTTTTCTTTCTTCATTTTGTTGTGTAATCCCTCATTCTTAAAAAACTCCTTTTTTTCATTACAAGTTTCCATATTTTCAATAGTAAAATAATCATCATACATTATATTATTTGCATACACCTTGTCATTAACATCGGGGGTTAGAAACAGCTCTGATTTATTTTTCAAATGATTCACGTTTGGGTAGAAGTGCATTTGGTTGTTATTCAGGTGAAAATTGTCTTTCAGATGATTGTACTTTTTGAACTTGTTTGGGTCGCTTTCCATTCCTCTAAAGTTGTTCGAGTCCCTTTTTTCGCTCATTCTTTTTTGGAACCCCGGTATCTGCTTTTTTGCTTCGTATCTATGCGCGTGCATGGCGCCAACTACACTTCCCATTTTCATGCTGGCGCTGTTATTGTCAAGGGGAACACCAACACTGTTGCCATGAGAGTTGGGGAAAAAACCATTATTCTTGAAAGGGTCGCCAAATGCACCCCTTTCGATTTTTGCATTTTCCAAAATTTGCTGCTTAATAAAATGTGCAATGTTTTCATGCTCGCCATGTTGCCCATTTTCCTGTTCTCCTCTTTTCCCCTTTTCGCTTACTCTTGCATTGTCACCTTCTCCCAACTTTTCGCCCTCTGTCGTTTTCTCACCTTCCTTAAGCTTCAATTTTTCCTTTTTCTTTCCTTTTTTCTTCTTTATATCCTCCCCCTTGATAGGCACCAAACCTGGGGGGGGGCTTCCTTTGCATGCTACCAAACTCGTTAGAGGTGAAAGCACCCAATTTAACGTCCTCCGTGTTGCCATTGCTTTTCGCTAAATCGTAAGTATGGTTATTCATACTGCTACTTCGCACATAACCTAACTTATCTTCATTTTCAAACATAAAATTATCTAAAATTAGAGCGGGCTTGTTATCTCCCTCTTCGAGAGCAGTGTTACATCGTGGTTCCGAGAAAAGAAATTCATGTTTTAATATATTTTTTTTTTCTTTTAATAATAATGCTTCGTTTATTCGATCCATATCTTCATTGTTCATTTCGATTTTCTTCATATAGTTAATCGAACAGGGATGATGGTTATTGTTATCACTTAAATCGTTCGAAGAAGTGCCATGAAAAAATTGTGATGATGGAGAAGGTCCTGTTCCCAATTTTCCCTTTACACTTCCTGCACGGTGACTGCTCGTGCTGCCGGGCTGCTTCGGGTCCCCAACATGGTTTACACTAAGGCTGCCTAGATGGTTCGCATTGTTAGAATATGTCACACTGTTCACTCCACTCTGATTGCTTGCATGGCTAAAATTCTTCATACTCCTGGTGCTGCGTGGGTGTAAAATACTGCTGTGCCCTGTTTGACTACTAAGGCCACACTCCTCGTTGCTCCTCCTACCGCTACTACTACTACTACTGCAATGTACAAACTTGTTCAGGTTCGCATTCCCCTTGAACCCTGAGTCATTTTTACCACTATAGGAAAAGTCCTTTCGGGTACTCTTATTTTCCATACCTTTTAAGAACAATTTATTAGACGTATTCCCTGGCAAAATTCGTTCATCATTATTTCTGCATACCTTCACCGAATTTGCATTAAGTGTTTTGGTTATCTCTCTGTGTATGTACTTTCTGGACTCCTCGAAATTTTCATGATCACTATTATTATTACTGTTAATGAATTTCTTAAAATTGGGGTAGTTTAAAAAATCGTCATGCATGTTGTCACTTAAGTTGTTATCTTTTGTGTCGTAATGAGTACCGTTCATTTTTTCCGACACAGTGTATAGTGCAGTAATTAATAACGCGTAAGGGTATTCGGGGCAGAGTGCCAAAAAAAAAAAAAAAAAAAAAAAAGGTTAAAAAGGGGCGAGGGGAAAGAATAGGCAAAAACTTTAAAAAAAAGGAGGAGGGGGATTCCAAAAAAAAAGAAAACAAGTGAAAAATACAAATGAATAACAAACAAATTATATATCTATTACAAAATTACCAACAAACAAATACATCTTATGCAAAAAAAAAAAAAAAAAAAAATAGGGTGCACGAGGCGGGGTAAGTGGCAAAAATAAAGAACGTATAAATAGAGATTGTATATGTAGGAAAAATAAAAATTGACAAAATAAAAATATAAAAGAAAAAGAAAACAAAAATAAAAAAAAGATAATTTTCTATTGCTTGCGTGTAGGTCTACTCACATGAAGAGCCAAATTGTGCATGCTTACACTAATTCGCTTTTTTCGTTCTTTTTTTTTTTTTAAATGTAGATTACAATTAAAAAAAAAGTAATATATTCAGTTGTTTCATTATATAAAACTTTTTTTTCTCTCTCTTTTTCGCCTTTTTTTCTCCTTATATAAAAATATACATTAGTAGTCCCGCTCCCCTTTTTATGTAGTTGCGCCCTATCCTAGACGCCTTTACAAATCCGTAGGGTATTTTCTGGAAAAAATTTCCAAACGGCTTCTTACCATGCATGTAATAATATAATAATGCAAATAATGCAAATGGCGCTATGGAGGAATTACTAGCAAATGCACTTCCTCTGGGGAGAGAAACTAGCCACCCGTAGCCGCTTACAAATAGGCAGATGCACCTGTGACATATGTGTGCTCATGAACGTACGAATATATTTGCGCATTAGAGCATTTGCACAGTTGTAAGAGCTTGCATATGGACTGGTGCACGCATGGACATTGGTACGTTCATGCAGTGCCAAATTCATACATTCATTCAAATATTCATTTGCCCCCTCGCACGTTGTTGCCTTCACAGGTACACATAAATACACGTATGAATATGATTATTCGAATGTGTGCTTGTGCAGGCACGATAGATGCATACAATTGATATGTACAGTTTTACATACTTTTTTATTTTTTCTTTTTAAAATTCTTTTCCAACGCCTTTTTCTATATATATACACACAACATAACTTGCATGTGGCGAATTTAGTGCCAACTCAAAATAAAAAAAAAAAAAAAAGAATAAGCACAAAGAGAAATGTACACGCACAAGGGTGTACACACATATATATACATGCGCACACTTATTCATACGCATATTATCACAAAAGCACATTCTGGTGTACGTGTTTGCAAGAGGCACCTGGGAGAGAGTGCATTGTGTAATACGCGGGCCGATAAGGTACTTGATGAGAAATGCAAAAATTCAAAAATTCGAAAAGCTATAAAATTATTCTAAAAACTGCATAAAAACTCAAAAAAGGAAAAAATTTTATGAAAATAGTGAAATGGCAGGAAATATTGGCAAGAATGTCAAATGGGGCAGGTATAGCTCGAAAGGGTTAAAAAATAACACCAGCTGGATCGACATAGCACAAATATAATCGACATAGCAAACATAAGATCGAAATAACAAAAATACGATCGAAAGGATACGAAATGATTTGGGGTAAAGTCAAATGGTTCTAAACAGTGCGAAACGGTTAAAAAAGCAACGCACGTGTTAGTAAAAACACTAATGGCTTGGTAAGGAAACGTATGGGTTAAACACAAAGGGAAGTGGCGCAAGAACACAAAATGATGCAAACAGGTAAACACTCCTGCTAAGCGATCCTGATATGTAAAGCATACAAAAAGGCATACTCATATAGACATAAAGGGTACGAAATAAAGCCAAATGGGGGAGGGGAATTAGTGCAAAACGATGCGAACCGTTGCGACACCATGACAGACACCCTTTTCCAGTGTTAACTGTTGCATGGAAAATAAAGGATCCTACATACGCATGATCTGAAAACGATTACGGGAATCATGCTGATGGAAAATGCAAAAAAAATATATATGCAACATACACGATGTACACAACACCAACACATATGTGCATTTGTAAATATGTTCCCTGTTGCGCGAAACACCAAAAATTAAAAAGTAATGACTATGCAAAACAGGGCTGTGTCACCATATTATCGTTAATTAAGCAAAACTCTAAGGGTTAAAAAATATGTGATGGAGTTCGCGAAATTTTCCACGAACAATTCTGTCAAACACTTATGAAAAAATTCGAAATGCAATTGGGCAACAATGTGGCTAAGCCATTTGGCCAACAAAAAGTGGAAACGCAGATCGTTAAGGAATTCTCACTACAGTTAACAAATCGACAAATGAATTTGTTAACAGATTGGTAAATGATTTCTCTGTCAAGGTGGCAAAGAACTTCGTTAACAAATTAAGAGAAAAAATTAAGGATACGTAACATATACAGTGACAACCATGTCATGTAAATTTTCTTCTCTCTCTCTCCACTTAAGCTTCAGTTCGTGGGGGAAATTATGAACTCATTTTTTATTAAACTTTGGGAATGCATTAATATAGGGCACAAAATTGCATGTATCGAACATAAACAATATGTTCTCTCTTAATAAGCATAATAAGCAACATATAAACACAACCCAAAAGAGAGAAAACACATTTATTGGTGTAAACCATAAAAAAAATATATTTCCAAGTATAATAGGCACTCTACAGAATTTTTCAAATAAAACTGACAGAATGCATAATGAAAAAAAAAAAAAAAGAAAAAAAAAATTAAGCTGTACACAAAAAAAAACACCGGTCGAAAATGAAAGTTTAAAAATGTAAAACAAAAGAAAAGAGGAAAAATGAAAAGAACAAAAAGGTAAACCAAAACTGAATCATAGCGTGAACCAAAAAAAGGAAAAAATTTATACACATGCATAAAACATGCGTATTATGGCTTTCACACGGCGCATCAACCTTAACATCAACTGCAATGAGCGGTTTTGGAGCCTCGTTAACTTCTGTTCTCTAATACATACATGAACCACTTCTTACAGGGGATCATACATGATGTGTATTCATGTATCCTTATAATATACCAGGGTACGAATGTAAAAATGTATACATGCACAAGTTCATGTACGTTGGTGTCAACATACATAAGAACAAGCTAGTGTATGTGTTGGAACAAATATATACGAGCCCATATAAGTGTACGTCAATATATATACAAGTCAATATGCATGTAGGAAAATACGTGTGGAGGTCGATGCACTTAGCAGCCAAAACGAAAGCCCGCTAATACGTATGCTGGCTAAATTACGCAAGAGCTCATACATGTGCAGGTTAATATAGGGGCACCCACGCATATCATATATACGGGATAAACATATGCACAACTTGGTATATGTACATCTCGTCACATGAAAATATCGACACATATACATGTAACCTACGCACAAGTCGACATAGGTGCACATTCATAAAAGTATAAATTAATGTGGGTGCATGTGACTGTACGTAGAAATTAAAAAATGTGCATATGCATATGTATCCAATATAGCATCGGAAAAGCAACTAAAAGGACAAAAAGTTGGTGTCAACATGAAATCGAAACTGTCACAAATATATATTAAGGAGAAAGAAATACATGAAGAACTCAGGTGTCGTTTCTTTTTATTTGTAACCTGCCGGAAATTTTCATCCGGGGCATGTAAAAATAAAAGTCAAATAAAACTGAATGCATTCATCAAAAAAAAAAAAAATTTTTTTTAAATAAAACAGAAAAACATAAAAAAGTGAACAATTTTGTGTATGAAATTTTAAATATTTTAACTAAACACACAAATGAAACTCCAAAGATCAATACTTTTACACTTAAGGAACATGTGATAGTATGCAAATTCGACGCACTCCATTATGCACTCAGAGGTTAAGTACAAATTCATATTGTGCATGTCAGAATATGTATATTTTTTTATAAACAATCATTTATATATATGTAAAATTTAAAAAATAAAATAAGATATAATGTTAAAACAATACAAGTTTCTGACATGCTTGGAACATTAACAACTTGGATAAGCCATATGAGATAAGCCAAAGTCATATGTATTTATTTTCCATAAAAAAAAGTTATTTCCCCGAGGTGTACTCAGCATGGCTTTAAAAACAAGTTGCTTTCATGGCTGTTTAATAAATAGCCAAACGAAAAAAAAAAAAAAAAAAAAAAAAAAAAAAAAAAACTAGCTGTACATAATAAATTTATACATTTTTGGCTATTTGGCTTAACGGTAAAATGTGGTACGTACAAGCTAAGCATTTTTCGTTTTTTCTTTACCATGTCTGAGAAACATTTCTTCTCAGTATGCCTAAGTACACATTTATGCATGTATATGCATATATGAAATTACTTTGCCATTGTTCCCCTTTGTATTTTTTTTTTTTGTTTTTTTTGAAAAGTGTTTCTTTTTTTATGTCACACGAAGGGGATATTCAATTTACGACTCTCTCTTTGCAACACTCAATTTACAACTATCGATTTGCAATTATCGATTTGCAACTATCAATTTGCCAATTTCGACTTGCACTACGATTTCCGACTTTCGATTTTTGACCCGTGCTCTTTGGCCTTCATCATTTTTGAGTTGACTATATGGTCGTCACCAATCGCATGTTATCATATGCCTTTTACGCATCAGCCTTCACCTTTTAACCTTAGCTATTTGGCCTTTGGCTTTCCCTTGCACACACCGTATTGTTAAGCATCCCCACGTGAAATGTGTATTCTCATGTATTTATTTAATTCTTATTGAGAAATAGGAAATTTATTTAAACGCAAAAGAACATTTTTGAAACACGTTTTTTTTTTTTTTTACACATGCAAATATGTTTTGTTTGCACAATTGGAAACATGATATTATTGCACATACAGTTTATTTCGTAAAATGGCACAAAATACACAAAATATACTAACCACACTTAAGGCACTTCCATAGAATGGCGGGCAATTTTTTGCATGTATCAAATGCCTAATCAAATTTATGGGCACTTAAACAAATTTAGTGAAAGAAGCAGTAAAAAAACAAAGGGAATGTGTTAAATGTGTACACACCAGCCATTTCGGTGATAGGCATAATGCACATTTGTTTAGGGGAGTAATTTACATTAGCCTTTTGCGCATGTGCATGCTTCCCATATAAAATAAATTTAATTTTTTTCAAAACTCTAGAATCCATTTTAAAAAAAAAATAGCCGTTTTGGGGGAAAAAAAAAACAACAATCGTTCTTTGCATCAAATGCTTTGCTCATTCTTATTCTTTGCATTGTGAAGGGAAAATAAGGTTACGAAAATAAAAATAAAAGAATTAAATGAAGATCCGTATGTTCCTTCTCGCGAATGACATTGAAATTTTTTATTTTGTAACCGAATCGGTTATTCAGTAGGAATATATACTGATTACGTTGTACAGTGACATAAATCCCATTGCACATTTTCTATTTGTTTTTTTTATTCTTTTGTTTTTTTTTTTTTCCTTCAATAAATACATTTCTTTGTGATGTACAGCAAATTTTTAAGCGATAAAACAAAAAAAAAAAAAAAAAAGCAATGCAGTTATAAGAACAAAACACACGCATGAATTGCGTGGTGCCGCGAGGAACAGGCTCAAATTGTTCAGAGAATTCTGCAGGAAAATTGTGCAGGGTTCAATGTGATTCAGATATATAAATTCAAGAAAAAGGTACATTTCATTTATTTAGTGAAAGGAGGATTCAAGAATGTGCGCACAGCTTAGCAGAACATTGATTCAGATGATGTATGTTAAATTTGCTGATGCTGCACATAGAATACGTGCTCAAATGATGGTGATGTGGATTTATATCGCTAGGTGTGCTTTTGTGAAAAGAAAAAAATTATTCTTAAAAGTCTCTCTTTTTCTTTTGTTTTTCTGAAAAATAAAAGTTTATAAACCCACATGTGTACACAACACATGTGCGATGTTCTATTTCATTCCCTTTTTTCTTCCATAACTCTACAAAAATGTTCTGCCCGCCGTGCATGCGTAAGGTGGAGGGGACCAAAATACATTCATTTTTAATATTGAAGCGAGCAAAATCAATGTTTTTCATCGCTTCTATGAAGAATCCATTTTAGATAAAATATGGTTACAGAATAATGACGTACCTTAATTTTTGCAAAAGGGGGAAGAACCTGCTTTAAAGTTTAGAGCGGCCATAAAAGCGTAATGGCTAGCACGCTTATTTTCTCCCTTCGCTTCTTTTCATTCAAATGGAAAAAAGCCAAAAGGTGGAAAACGCACGTGAGAACAAAATAAAGTACATCGAAAGGCAAGGTACGAACTATATATATAGTGCAAACTTTGGAGTATTATGTTTCTTTTGTCATTATTTTTTTTTTTTCGGTTATTTTTAAGAGTGGGTATTTCACGTTCCAGCAGTTGTAGCTTCAGATTTTAGAAGTTCAGATGTGCTTATATTTTTTTAATTTTATTTTTCGCCTACACTGCTACGTGACATACATCTTTTTTTTATTATTTTTTGAGAACTTTTCTTTTTGTTTCTTTGCGGAAAAAAGCTTCACTCCCCCAAAAAAATGAACAAAAAAAAAGACGGTATGGTTTTTCTATGCCTACGCTGCATAAGAAGGGGCAATGATAAAAATAAAAAAAATGTACGCATCAATTTTTCATGTGTGTGCTTGACCGTGGGGTTGCTGTGCACTGTGGACTTTCTTTTTTTGTTTTTTTACTTTCAAAAACTGGTTATTAATAAAACTAGAAAAAAATGATATTTCACCTAAGACAGTTTAAATGTCCATAGTTGCAATGGCATTTACACAAAAGGAAAAATTGCAATTGGTTAAAAACTTTGGCCAGATATTTACCGCTGCTTTGTCTTTCGTTCTTTTCCTTTTCTTTTTTTTTTTTTTTTTTTTCCCCATTTCGTTAAATGACAAAGTAAAATTCCTTTAAAAATGCGCTGTAGAGTCCTTTGCGCGAGGCGTACACGAACAGAATTTAATCCTTACGGTTGTTTTCACTGCACATTTTTTACAATGAATGTGTCATGTGGTCCCATGTGAATACGTATATAATCCACATAATTTTTTGTTTTCACCACGAGTTCGCATAGACACTATATATGCAGTACAACACGCATAACTATTTGTCGCCTCTTTGCAACTGCGAAAAAATTGTTCTGTTGCTCTTTTCGAAATGTTCGAATCGATTTACTGCCCTATAAAGTTTTATGGGACAGCGAGAAACAAATCGCGCTCATTAATGCATATCTTATGTATGATAAGAAAAAAAAAAAAAAAAAAAACATTGGTGATGATCAAACTTGTGAAGAAACCGCGGATTTACGTAATACACCGTACACTTCTTTATAACTTGGAAAAATAGTAAAAAAAAAAAAAATAGCAATAGCTCATTTCCAAAACTTCACTTTTGCGAGTCAAAAAATTTTTCCACAGGAGGTTATCACATGTGACTTAACATATGCGGATAATATATTCATTTTGTTCAAAGGTGACTAATATAAGCAATTTTTTTACACATGTTATAAACATACCTTTGCTTACAAGCACGGGATAATTTTTGGTGCCCATCTGCTGAAGAACAATTTATGTAAAACCTACGAGTTAACAAAATAAGGCCATACAAAATTATGTATAACCTGTGAACACGTTTTTTTTTTTTTTTTTTTGTTTCCTTTCCAGTTTGTTACAATATGAGGTGGAATATTCGTACACCTTTGCGGGAATGTTAAGATGTACTCTGTGTGCCATATACGCATAAATACATGTGCGTGTTAATGTATACACAAGCGTACGCAAATGTATGCATGGCGCAGGATCTGAGGCATAATTTGTAAAAAAGCGGGAAAGAAAGCGCCATACTATAATTTAAATTGGGGCTAAACATCGCGCATAGGCAAATTGGGGAATTTGGGTGAATTTTTTTTGAAAATTACGAAAGTTTGCTGAATTCGCGCAAGTTAACAGTGGGGTGGAAAATGGCCCGACTTCTTCCTGTTCGCCAAAAATTGTGAACACCCACCCGTGCTGCTTTATATAAATTTTAGCTAACATCCCACATATTTTTTGAAGTTCCCGATTTCATGGTCACACGTATCATTAATTTGGGAACGCCGTGCGGCACCAGTCAGCAAGCAAATATATATATGGCCCATTTTTTTGGAGGAGTAAAAAGATGAGAACGGCTGAAAACTAGGCTTTTCGTTCAGACTTGCATTAAAATAAGGAAAGCAGCGAAAAAAAAATATAAAATAAAATAAGCAAAGTAGCATTCGGCAAAGCTGCCATAAAATCGGGAAGGCTCGGCAAATCATGATTTTTGGGAAAAGGGCAGCCGTTTTCAATTCATCGCAAAGAAAAAAAAAAAAATGAACGCACGCGAATGTGAATAAGCATATTGTACCAATAGTGATTTATACTTAGCGGCCAAAATAAAATAAATAAAACGCAGCACAGAAGGACACCATTATTGAAGCAAGAACGGATGATAAAAGGAAGGTTGGCAAAGAGTTAGCGTGTGAAAAACTTTCGTGGCAGAGTCAGCCATAAAAAGTATCACTTTTCAGACCTGCCCTGTTTGTGGCACCTTCCGAATCCTCATTCCTCCGCAGAAGAAAGCAGTCCTTCTCCACACCGCGAGAACACACATAAATAACGTTAACGTGAAGGTGAAGGCGAACGTGGGGCGCACACCCCAAGAATAACATGAATAATAATAACAAGAATAACAATTTCAGCAAAAACAACGGCAGCAACAATGGCAACAATAACGAAAATTACAACAACATCAGAAACAGCTCCGGTGGAATGGTAGGCAGCAATTTGAATGTCCCCTGCAGCATGGGCGGAATGAGCAACGTCAACGGGATGGCCCAGCTGCACAGCAATATGAACAAAATGCATGGGAATTTAAAAAACATGCCTGGTAACCTCAATAGTTTGGCTAACAGTATGAAGCACAGCATGTCTGGCTATGCGAATGGCATGCCCAGCGGTATGAACAGCATGCCAGGAAGTATGAGCAATATGCCCGGTGGAAAGCACAGTCTGCCTAGTGGTATGAACAGCCTGCCTGCTGGAATGAGCAGCATGCCAGGCGCAATGAACACACTGTCGGGGGGGCATGGCAACATTAGTATCATGCGAAGTGGTGCGAACACCCCAATGAGTAACATGAACTCCAAAGTAAACATAAGCAACACTGGTGTGAATATCCAGACGGACATGAATTTGAAAAACAGAATCAAAATGGTTAACTCCGACATACCAAGTGCCAGCAGAAATATGAATAACCTTTTCAGCAAAAGTAACAATAATCATCTAAGGGAAAATGTTATGAACAATTTAAACTATAATTACAACAATGTGAATTATAACACCATGATGAAAAGCAACATAGAAATGAATAATAAAATGTTAGGTGCAGAGGGTGTAGGAAAATCTCCGCAAGATAGCAATGGCGCGAATAAAAATGCGGAGAATTTTGCTAATATATATAATAGTAACAAAATGGTCATGCAAACCAGTGTGAATAACAAGCACTTTCGAAATGCTGATGGGATTAACATGAACAGATTTTACGTGAATGATATGAAGAATGTGGAGAACAATATGATCCCTTTAAACAACAAAATGAAAAATGTAAAAGATAGTCAAAGCAGCTCTATGCTCCAATATAGGGAAAAAGAATATTTAGAAAATGTTTATAAAAATATGGATAAATATATGTTAGGTAAAAGCGACAAGGATAATTTGTACATCTCGTCTAAGCAGTTGAGTAGTTTGAACTCTGGGAATACCCCCAGTGGAGGAGCGTCTGGTAGTGCCAGCGGCATGAGCAACGGCTCCACCCATGCGAGAAATTTGAAAAATTTAGACGCCCCTCAAATGTACAAAGCCATGAGTATAACCCCGATGAACGCCAAAAGTGGTATGAATAAAGTGTTCACCTTTAGCCCAAATGATAAAGGCAGCTTTCACGCAGAAGCCTTGGCCGAAGCGAAGCTCAACAACCAGGTGAAGGACGCAGATTACAGGCATATGAACAAAGCGGTTAATATGTTGTTTAACGAGCAGGCGAATTATGGTCCTTATGGCGTCAGTAGCGTCAATCACCATGGAACCGACAACGCGGCGGAAACCACCCCCAGCAGTGTAAAACCCTTTTTCGCACCGCCGAACACCCTATTAGACGCCAAGTCATACAAGAAAAATGTGGAAAATTTAAAGGACCACAAAAGTGGGAATGAAGACAAACAAGTCAGATACAACCATTTAATCGAAGGGAGTAACCTGAATAAGGGCCCCAACCCCGAGAACGCTAGCATGGCTCCATCGCCATTTGGAAATATTATCGTCAAGAATCAGAACATGAGGACTGGCGATATGTCTAATAGCCCCATGCCAAATAGTAACAATGACGCAAATACCCTGACCAACCTTGACAACGCGGAGGCGTACAAATTTCACATCAATAAGGAAAGGCTAAATGCAAATGAATCTCCTCATTTTGCAACCCCAGTGAATATCCCAAAGGGTCATCTAAAAGATAACAATAAAGTAAAGAATACTTCGGCAAAGAAGTACAAGAGTCACAGTAAAATTATGAAGCAAGCAGATCAAGAAAAAAATATGACTCCTTCAATGTGTAAAATGGACTCAGATGTAGTACTTAACAAGAAAGAAAATGATAATGCTAATACTACTACAGGAGCTACTATAATTATGAATAAAAGTAGAGCTTATGAAGAAATGAAAATGGATAACAATGGTGTTCCCCTCGATAAGTTAGGAAATAATTCCGCCCATTTTAACGGGGACACATCGAATGAAAATAATATGAACACGATCGATCTAACTGTAGGTACGGGAGGATCCACCATCAGCAGTAGCACTCCCTATAGTACTGGTATGTACCAAATGAGTAACGGCAAAAATGCCATAAATGGAAACGAGACAGATACGCTAGGGCCATATAACCAGAATGCACAAACGGAACAAAAAACCGATGGGGAGAATTTGAAAAAAACGGAACAAGTGGAGGAGAAAAAAAGGAAAAAGAAAAGAGAGAAAAAGGAAGAAAAGGGAAAGGATAAAAATAAGGAAATGACTAAGAATGAGAAAGGAGCATTATTCCCCTTTGACCAAAATGTCAAGGGGGAAAAAAAAAATATTGATTATAATAATTATATGTATAACATAACTGAGAGCAGCGAACAAGGCGCTTTTAATAGCACTGCACAGAGCGTTCTGCAGACAACGGATGGATACATGAGCAGCAGAGGGTTCCATGTAACCTCCGGTGCAAGCATGATTAGCAACATGCATATGGACATGCAAATGGGTGACCATATGAATGCATCGCTAAGCGCCTCTCTGAATGAGTCCCTCAACGCGTCCCTTAATGCGTCCCTCAACACGTCCCTAAGCTTTCCGGAAGACGTGAAGGACCCAAACCACCTGCACAACAATAAAAATTATTTTTTCCCAAATTACGACCCCAATAAAAATGAAACAAACGTGTTCATGGACAAGGACAAAAGTATGCTAAATAGCATGGACTTGCTAAATGAAGACGATTTGAGGTCATACAAAATGAAGAAAAATTTGAGTGACCTCTACGGTGAAGAGATAACAGCCCTTTCCCCTGAGCAAATGGAAAGTGACAGAAAATTGATAGCCCTAACCAAACTTTTTGGAGACGTAATTGACGAAAATGACAACCTGGGAAGTAGCAAAATAAGTGACGGAGTGATGGAAAATAAACCGTACTCACCAACACCCTCCACCTGCAGAAATAATGCCCCACAAAATTTGGAGCTATTGAAAAATATGTCCCTGGACACTCTGCTAAATAATTTAAATATTGATAGAGACGTCCTGGACATACTGAAGGAAAAAATAAATAATATTAACAGAAATATTAATTTGACTATACGCTCTGCTGTTCCTCATGAACAGCTGACTGATACAAAAGGAGAAAGACAAAATTTGGATTTAGAACAGTTGATAACTCTCTTTGATGATTTTATAAATTGGTATGAAAATAATCTAATTCAAATAAAACTCCAACTACAGAATGTGTCTTTCTGCTTGCTGCTGGAAATTTTTATACTCATATTAACAAACAGTTATGAACACATTGCCGATTTTAAGAAAAAATATTTAAAAAAATTTGCTGCGTACGAACCGGTAACAAAGTTTTTGACCACTTGTGTTAATGTGAGCCAGATGTTTGAAATAGCGCTTATTCGCTTTAAGGAGAAAAATGCCAAGCACGTCGTTCACATGACTAAGTAAGATTTCGCGTGGTCGCGCTGGGTGCGAAACGAGTGTGTGCAACTGTTTGATGTAAACCGTATGTGTTCATTTCCAGGCGCCCTTTTCACTAGCCATGTCGTTCCCTCGTCCACATCTCGCCCCTTTCGTTTTGTTCAGGCTGGGAAAAAAGTCCCTGTGGCAGTACCTAACCGTGTACGGAGGCATTTCGCTGTACAATTTAATTACTACCAAAATTAAAATTGTAGAAATCAAGGACCAGGAGAGCAATTTTAACTTCTTCAATTCATTCGTTTCGGCCAACTTTCTGTACAACGCAAAAATGGATTTTCCAGTTACGTGGTCCTTGCCGTCTATTTATTTGACAAAGGATGAAAGTGTGGAGGTACTGACCGAGTGGGACAAAGTGCACGCTCCATGGAGGAGTAAAGATGTGGAAGAGCAGAAAGTCGTGTGCGTATTATTGTATAGCTCTTTATGTGGCAAAATGTTTGTGTTGCCGCAAACGTGCTAACCTGCTGCATGCGTGTCATTCCCCCCCCCCTGCACCGCAAAACACACCACAGGACGAAAGCAACAAACCGGGATGTGAAAAGGACGAAAATCACTACGTACCCAACGAAAGCAGTGACGCGTTTTATTACTACAAGCATATATTGAAAGTGCAAAAAAAGAACAGACTGAAGGTGACGAAGAATAGAATGCCCAGTATGCTGTATTACTGTCTGAACAATTGTAGCGACATGACGTGTGCGGAAATTTCCGGCCTTGATGGATCCTTGGTCGCCACGGCCCATTCGAATAACATAATCAAGTTGTGGAACATCAAACAGTCCCAAATCAACAAAATAAAAAAAAAAAAAAAAAACATGGAAGAAGAAAAAATTAATGAAGTCAATATGAACGATACTATCACAAGGAGACATGAATATTTAGAAGAAAATCATACCACCTCTATAGACTTAGATTATGATGACGAAAATGATGGAATTTGCAAATTGTATGGAAACATGTTTAATGTTACGAGCTTACGTTTTGGTGAATCTAATAAAATATTACTATCAGGAAATGTTAATGGGGATGTTTATTTGTACAGCACTATAAGTAACAAAAATTATGTCAAATATGTGGGCGGGCACACACCTATATGGTCCCTCGACACAGCCTTTTTGGGTTACTTTTTTTGCTCCAGTGAAGATGATGGCAATTTGAGGATCTACTCCACCAATAGAACATACCCCTTTATTACTTACACGTATAACTGCCCCGCCAATGTTTCCAAATACCACTACAATAGCACACTTGTGGCTTGTGGATACTACGGTAAGCGCACCACAGCGTGAGACTCATTCAGGAAGACACCCCCCAACATGTGCCCGCTTTTAACGTTCATTAGCATTACCACTTCTTATACTCGTTTCCCTCCCCCGCCCTCCTGCCTTTTAGACAATTATGTACACCTGTACGATGTCAGAGTAAACTCTTTTATCAAAAGATTCAAAAATAATTACCCAAGTAACCAGGGAGTTACTTCCTTGAGTTTTTCCAAAAATGGAAGATTGCTATCCTATGCAGGTATTTTTTTTTTTTTTTTTTTTTTTTCATTCCGCGTTGATCGAAAGATTTAGTGCTGCCCTCAGTTTATGCACATCATTAGATAGGAGTAACACTTGACTGTGTTAGCACCACGAATACACTTTTTTACCCCTCTTCCTTTATACCACCAGGTGGCTACACAAATAACATCAATTTAATCGATTTAGCAATGGATAAATTTATTGACGTGGAACCCAAAATGGCTATTTCAGCGAAGCCTGGTCACAATAATACCGAGTATACACAGAAGTCCAAACCGTTTGACACGGACTTAGATGCAAAATTGCTAAGCACAACAAATGAGGCAACACAAAATGGCAGGATTCCATTTGACACTGATTTAAACTCGTTTGAGGACAAAATTTTGAGTATCGACTTTAGTTACGACAATAACTTATTAGTTTCCATGTCTTGTAATAACCTCATTGATTTTTACAATTGCTCCAAAGGTAAGAGGAGAGCATGGCGAAGATAACAGTGGGGCAGTTCAAATTGCTTCTACTCCCCGCCACTAGAATTACGTGCATACTGGTTCGTACTGACCATGCGGGAAAAAAAAAAAAAAGAAACACGTTCACAATGTACGTGTGTGTAGAAATGGAGATGCACGTTTATCCCTTGCATAGTGTATGCAAATATACACGCTCTTGCGATATGGCCTTCACACATGTATCAACTGTTGCCGCCACCCCACCCCTTCACAGCATCACATGAGATAAAACATTCAACACAGAAAAAGAAAATCAAATTGGAAGAGTCCAAAAGCAAAAGGAACCACCCATATGTCAATCTATCCAAATCGTACGGTGTTAACCACTCAAATTTAATGTCTGCAAAATTTACGCCCGAAAATGTACTCCTGCTCTTTGGTAAGACTTATGTGCTTGTACGACGCAGCTGCGTTTATATTACCCTCTTTTCTGTGCGTATGTATGTGTGTGTGCGTGCAAGATAGACGTCTTATTTTGTGCTGCCAGCTTATTTGCTTATTCGCTAGCCTATATCATTTTAACATTTTAACCCCGTTGCGCAGGCATAAATACCTTAATATGATGGCAAAGGCCATGGACTCTCCCTCGTTCCCCCCTCAACATTGTTTCTGTTTGTTTGATTTTACAACATTTTTTTAATGTACAAAAAGTTGATATGTTTTCCTGTGCGAACATGTTTTACTAGTACATCCGTGTTGGCATTTTTGCAAATTAGTTTTTTTTTTTTTTTTTTTTTTTTTACTCCTTTTGTGTATACAATGTTTTCCCTATGTGCACATGCATATTTATACCAACATAGAAACAGCACGTACCTCGATTTTCACTCCAATTTTCCTGCCCCCTGTTTCACACATTTTTTTTCCGCAATTTTTTTAATAATTTGGTGATTGACGTTGCTTGTTTGATTTAGCGTTTTTCCTTTTTCGTTTTACCTTTTTCGCCTTTCGCTGTTGCCAGTTTGCATTTTTTGTGTCATTGTAAAACACGTTCGCCTAATTTTTGCTTGATTATTTAAATGCGTAAATTGGAAAGTGTATTTGTCACACCTTCATTCCCTATGGAAACCTTTTTCCCCCCCCGCCCCCGTCGCGTTTTGAGTTTGTGCGAATTCGTGTCATGTTTTTTTCACATTTTTCTCACCACTTTGTGCACCCCTGCTTTACGACTTTTCCAAAGGAGTTCGCGTTATTTTCAAGGACTTTTTTTTTTTTTTTTTTTTTCCGAATTTATGGGGGAAATGCCAAATAGTGCATAGAGAAAAAGGAAAATGGAACATGTGAGTGTGGATAGCCGTGTAACAAATGTATAACCATGAAAACATGCAAATGGAAAACGTGTAAACATGTAAATTTGTAAATTTCCTTGTACTGCACAAATATGACGAGTGATGTGCCAAGCAGGAAAAACCTCATGTTCACCCCGACTCTGTGCAAATGCGCAGTTATAAAACGTCGACACTTCGCGTGTTCCTCAATTTACAAAAAAAAGTTGTGCTTATTTGGGGAAAAAACCAATAAGTCCACATTTTTAGGATTAAGGAAATTTATAGAAGGGGTGGGGAACAAAAATAAAAGTACAATTGTGTAAATGGTCCCAGTGTGAACAGCTTTTTTTACGTGTTGATTTGTTTAATGGGGCAAGCACTTGAAAAGGGAAAAAAAATTAAACCTTCATTTCGTAAGCCCATTGAATTGTTAAAAACGGGAAAAAGAAATCACAGTGACAGGCCAGCTGTGACCGAGTAGCTGATGGACCGATTAACCAATTAGCCCATTTAGCCATAAATGACCAATTAACCACCAGCAAATGACAAGCGAAGAAGTAGTAATATATGAAGGCCCGATGAAAAGTATACATTACAAAATCGCATAAACAAAAACAGGAAAAAATATATATATGCCTAATTGATGTATTTCAAATTTTTCCTTGAAAAATTAGAAAAAAAAAAAAAAAAAAAAAAAAAAAAAAGGCATGGAAATATTTTTATGGCCACATTATAGTGCCTAAAGAACTATCTGATTTTCCGGCTTTTTTTTTTTTTTTTTGTTTTTTTTATATTTACCATTTAATTTAAGCATATGCTTATTTTTATATTTACATTTTTATGCAAATCCGGTACGTTCACATTTTTGTATGTAACTAGTACGCAAGTTTTGTCCATCCCACCCAATGTGCGTGTCGCTGTTTTTACGTTATATAGTTTTTCGTAACCTAGAAATAGGAAGCGAGACTGATTTTGTTCTTAGGCTGCGATGATCTGCAGACCAAGGAATTAATTATACAACACTGGTAGCAAAAATCTCTTGTAACGTTAAAAGTACCATCGCATCTGCATAAAAACATATATATTTTTGTATTTTTTTTTTCTCTTTTTTTCTTTTTTTTATTATGGAGTATAATTTCTAAAATGTTTTTCAAAAGGATAACATACATGATATAAATACCAATTGAGAAAAAAGAAAAAAAAGAACAATACAGAATCCTATATTTTTTTTTTTTTAAGTTATTCTAGTATTAATTAAAATTGGGCATCTTCGACAATGAAAAACGTCAAGGAGAACATCATACATTTTAAGGACCTAGCCAAGCAGCTGGAGGCATGTATACGGTACAACTCAGCAGGTAATGAAAAATTAGATTTGACACAAACGGGAGCCCACATATGTGAGCGCGTCTGAAAACGAACAAGAAAGGTAGCACGTGAATTCACGTCAAAATGTAACCATCTTTTTTTTTTTTTTTTTTTTTTTATGTAGATATCGAAGTGATGCAAGACATTTACGCGGAATGTAAAAAGTAAGGAGCGCACAAAAATTTCTATTGTGAAAATGTACCAGAAGCAAGTTCAAAATACATGAATGAGCAGATGTACATGTGTCAATATGTGTGCCTGCTTAAACAGGTTGTCTCTTCATATGCACACATTCACATGATCGCTTGTTGCCCCTCCTTTAGAGACCTAATGACTCTGGAGAAGTTAACGCTGGAGGCTCTGGAAAAGGGAAATGCCCACTTGTTTGAGCAGCTAGTAGAGGTATGTTTATTTCTTCTTCTTACGCGTGCGCATTTGTGCTGAGAGGGGCGTCCCTACTCCTTGCATGTATGAATGATTTTGTGAGCTTATGCATTCATGTGTGCACCCCCGCGTTGAACCCACCCCGTGCAGGCGTCCACCCACGTGAACCGATCCATCAAGCTGTTCGAAAGTTTCGAGAAAAGCCACAAGGACCGCAGACGGAGTTTTTCAGAAGGAGGATGGTCCCCGCAAAATGGGGCAATTCAAATGGCACACGACGATAGGGATTTTTCAAAAAAAAAAAAATCGCACCAAGGGTATAAAAAACATGACAGTAAGAAGAGAGGGAAGAAATACAAAAGTGTAGATGACGAGGAGGAAGACAGCGACAAAAGAAATCGAAGTGGAAGCCAAAGCAGAAGCCGTAGTAGAAGCGGAAGCTTTGGCAGAAGCCCCGGAAGAAGAAAAGAACATGAAAAGAAGAAAAAGAAAAAGAAGGGAAAGGACAAGGAGAAAGGAAGAGGAAAGTACTTCCAAAGTGATGATGAAAATGATAGTAAAGAAAAAGACACAAATGATAATAAAAAACTGGTAAAATCATACTCACTAGATTCCTTTAACAAAGTATTTGGCACCTTCCATGATACTATGAACATGCTCAGCAGCGAACTGGAAGATGACCTGGACGATTTTCAAATAAAACAGAAAAAGAAAGAAAAAAAAAAAAAGAAAAAACAACATGATGGCAAATTAAAGGGACCACACGATGATGATAATGAAAACGACACTGAAGACGCCTTCTTAAGTAACAATCACATCGATTCGCTAGACGATTTAAGTCCGCGAAGCAGCAACAGTACAAAGGGCAAAAAAAGCAAACGGGGAAAAGCAGTCAGCGCACACGGGAAACACCACCCAGTGGACATAGTAATTCACATATCAGATATTATAAACGTTTCACCAAATCTTAAAACGGTTTATGTTTATCTAACCCTAAAATCAACAGATAAAAAAATTAACATAAGAAAAAAAAGCAAAAGTAAAAACGTTGATAATTTTTCTGTAAACGTATCAGAACTTTTTCAATTCTCCGTTATTCATAACAAGAAGTTGTTCTTATACGTAGATGTAGTGGACAAGGAAAAAAAAAGTTATTTTTACAGGTGCTTAATAAATTTGAATGATAAAATTTTGAAGAAAGCTCGACTTCTTGTCCCTACGGCATTTTTATTAAAACAAGTTAGTGACAATTCTGATAACAACCGTGGTAACCAAAATTTAATTCCTACGAACCCGATAAAATTTCCTATCACAAGTCAAAATTCTAAAGGCGAAAATGTCGACAAGGATATAAAAGATTTCTCTTTTATATCTCCGACAGTGAATACCTTTCCGTGGCCAAATTCTGGGGATCGTCGCGGAATGAGTCAACAGCCTCTTAGTAACGCCCCAAATGTTGACCTATTCAGTCTTAACCCTACTGGCAGTAACCGTGTGCACAATCGCCTGAACTATTTTCCAATGAGTGGGGCCAACCCCAACAACTTCTACCCCATGAACAAGAACCTACGCAACAACCCGAATTCGACAAATTTCAATTTTGCGCGCACAAATAGAAACGGCCCCAATTCGAACAACTTCAATTTCGTAAGCAGAAACGTCGCAAATGGAAATATGTACAATTGGGCAAATGGAAACCAGGGATTTGGAACGCCCAATTTTGGCACCCCCAACTTTGGAAACAATAACTTTGCAGGGTCTTCTTTTGGAGGTCCATCGTTTGGCGCCCCTTCATTTGGGGGCCCATCTTTTGGAAACCCATCATTTGGCGACGCCAACCGAAGCCTCAGTAACCCCACCTTTAGCAACTACAAAAGTGGCCAACCCTACATGGGTCAATCCAACTTCGACCCCTTCGCTCCTGATCGCACCAACATCGGCGAAAGCAAAAAAGACGCAAGCGGATCCCCGCGGGTGGACTCCCCAAGTATTAGAATAACCACAGAAAACGAAAAAGCAAAGGAAGCGGAACAAAAAAAAGAAGAAGAAAAAAAAAAAAACGAGCTAGCTAAAAATGAAAAGAATTTCTCAAGTGACTGCTCCTACATCATAATGAACATTTTTCTAAAAAACAAAGATTTTGATCACGAAACGGAATTAATGAAACAGAACAATTTGAATCTGTACAAACAACTATATAACGTGTGCAACAAAGAAAAGGTGTACTATGAAAATAAAAATAAAGAAAATGAAAGAAAAATAGAAGAACTAGACAAGGCAGTAATGCTCCTCGAATTGGACAACGAAAGTTACTTAGAAGCCAACAGCAAGTTGAAGGAAATTATCGAATCGAACAAAGAAATAATTAAAGTAATCGAAAATATTGTACAGAAGAAAAATAATAAAATAGAAAAATTGGAAAAAGAAAATGAAAGAGTTGTAGAGGCAGAAAAACTTATCGAAGAAAATAAAAAAGAAAACGTTCTTTTGTCTCAACAAATTACCAAACTCAGTAGCAATTATGAAGAAAATAAATTGAAATTAAAAGATTATAATCAAGTGAATGAAAACCTGAACAGCAAGGTAAATAATTTGCTGTTCCAACTGCAAAATGCCCAGATGAAAAATGAAAAACTTCTGCTCTACTTATCCTACTTGGTAAAACATATACACAAAAACAGTTGCGACGATGATGCCAATATGTTAAATTTAATGAAATTAAAAAAAATTAATTCAAATGTACAAGGATCACAAATTGGTACGAATTACAAGGATATGTTAGAAGACATTACAAACAACTGCAATTATATGAAGACTGGTTCCAAGTACGAAGATATTATCCTCAATAATTTCATCAAAAGTCAGAAAAAGGTTAATGTGGACCCAAAGCATTTGTATAAAATTCTAGGTATACGTAATGGTTCGAAAAAACAGATTCTCAACTACAGCAGTGACAACAACAATGAGGGAAGAAATACTTCTAAGCGTAATCTTCAAAAAGGGATCCTCATGACAGCCGATCCTGAGGATTATAAAAGTGCTACTCTCTCGGACGAATTGGATGCATCGCAGGATGAAGAAAACGACATTCACATTGATCAGTTTCTCGTCAAGGCATATAAAAAATATATAAATGCAACTTCATCCACGGAAATAAATCAAGAGCATCATCTGCGAAAGGGGGAAATCAATCACCCATTTTCAAACAGGAAGAATAAGAAAAAAGAAAAACGGGGTGAAAAAAGTACACTAAAGGGAATACCCCAAATGACCTGGAGCAGCGATGAAGAGAAGAAGAAAACACACAGACACTCCTTTGACTTGAATATGAAGCGAATGGATGAAGTACAAAGGGGGGAGGAATCCCCCAGCAGGGGAAAAAGAAACGGCCATCTACAGAGTGATAAAGAAAAAATTGAAACGAGACGAATGCTAAATGAGATGAACAACAACATCAAAATTAGGCACCATGCAAACGATATTTTCCATGATGATTTTTTTAACCACTCTAGAGACTGCTCAGATAACGACACGAATAGCACATTTTCCTTCAACGTAAAAAATCACGCAAAATGGGATCACCTGAAAAAACAGAAAAAGGGAAAAAAGGAGAAGAAAAACGAAGAAGGGGAAAATAAACAAAATAATATTTCCGAAAAAGGACACCAAGAATTAAACGAAAAGGGGAAGAAGCAGCAGAGGAAAAAGCCCAGTTATGCGGTGAAACAAACAGGGGAAAGAATTACAAACTTGAAGGGCAAAAAGGGCCTGCTCAGGGACATCATGGACCATGATGATGCCGAGAATTACTATGATGATTATGATGGTCATTTCCTCCCCTTGAGAACCAGACGGGAGAAGGATGGTAGAAAAAAACACTCCCTAAGTAATTACAAACAAAAAAAGAGAAACAAATTGGTGTACAACGAAAATTACACCTTTAGTAATTGTGAAATGTCCAATGATGACGCATCCCAGGGAGGGGAAGGTCACTCCAAAATGAAAAGTAAGAAAGAGAAGAACATAGTTAGTGATACTTGTTTAAACGAAATGGGTAGAAGTAGACGCAAGCAGGGTAAGCACGGGGAGGGTTCACCCGTCTGGAATGACCCCCTAAAGGAGAAGAAGAAACTGGACAAGGAAAAGGGGGGTCCCCATCACGATAACAGCCGAAAGAGTCAGAGCAGCAAAACACGGATGGAGAACAAGGGGAAAGACCCCAAGAATAAGAAATTCATCCACTTGAAAAAAAAAACAACAAACGACTACTTGAGTGATTACAAAAGTTTCGAAAAAAAATTTAACTACTTTGTTAAGGTGTCCAAAAATCTCCAGGGAAGCCTTCTCTCCAATAGCAGCGGCAAATTAAGTTATGCGGTAGAATTAAATAAAAAAAGCTACTTCACCAATTTAGAAAGAATTATCAACAAGTGCAATAAAAAGGAACAAACATTTTCCTATCTCGATAGTTATCTTAGCACACAAATAAAGTCCATGTTTTTATCAGACGATGATATAAAGAAGCATAAGAATAGGTTGCGAAATTTTTACAGAAAAAATACCAAGGGTATCATTTTTGAAAACAACCTTGTTAAGATATATGCGAAACTTTATTACGTGAACGAAGATTCAGGAAAAAGCAGTGGGTATAAAAAGGAAAAGTTGTTAACCCCCGACAAGAACGATGCAAATGGGGACGTGAGCAAAGTGCATCCATCTGCAAATAACAGTGGTCCATGCAAAAATGAGGGCAATATAGTTATGAACAGCAAAGACAGTGATACCACCACTCGCAAGGACTGTAAAAAGAGCACGATAAACAAACCAGAAAAAAAACTAAAAAAAGAAAATATATATATGAATATATACTTGAAATCAATTCTGTACAACATCATCTATGTGAAAAGTGATCTCAGTGAAAACAAAATGGACCACGTCAAAGTTGTAAAAAGAAATTTGAAAAAAAATTATAACAAAGTCACTGAAGAAAATGATTACATAAATTTAAAGAAAAACGAAATTTGTTTACTGTACACCTTACGCTTTAAAAAAAATCGTCTTCAAAAAGTGCCCCTGTTCTTAAATGTAGAATGCTTAAACAATGACAATACTACCATCAAGTTGAAAATCGCTTTACCCCTGCCACACCTATACCTCCTGAAACCAAATAGCTTTTATCTTAACAGTTTTGTAAAAAATTTCTCAGGAAAGCAAAAATATTATTACAAATCTTACAACTACAATATGCTGGATTTTTCAACATTCAAGGATTTTATCAATTCGATCAAACTGTACAATTCCTTTAACGTTTTCCATTTTGACTCCTACAACATTCTGTACAGCACATATCCTGTTGATAACAAATCTAAGATGCTTTTGCTAATTGTGTGCGATTTTGTGAAAAAAAAAAATGGCGCTTCCAATGACACGGTCAAGTTACATTTCGTGTCTCTCTCCAACAGCTTGATTAGCTTCTCCGTAAATTTGTTTAAGCAAATTTTGTAGTTCCCCAAGGGGGGCGGAGAAGCACTCTGCTCTGCCATGATTTGTTGTGTTTTGTACCCACTAATTTTTCGTACCCATTGTTCTGCACTTATTTTTACTTTCCACTTCCCCAGCGCGTTCATAGCCCCCCCAACTAGTGCTATACCAATTGGGCAGCGCGTCTGCACCTGTGTTCTGCAACCACCCTCTCATCGAACGAACTCAGTTTGAAACGAATTTTTTTTGTATATTTTTTTTTTTTTTTTTTTTTTTTTTTTTTTTTTTGTTTCATTTTTGCGCCTTTAGATTTGTTCGTCTGTTTATTCGATTGCACGATTTTATGCCTTTTGCTCCACATGCCGTCTAAGGTAGTATACTCCGGTACGAATTACTATAAATTACTAAAACGCGTCAATTTAACATTACAAAATTGTTACCTCCACTTGTCCCTTTTCAAATCCGTGCATAAAAAAAAAAAGAAACATTAAAATGTAGCACGCTATACAATCTTCACTACCTGCGTGAAGCCTTTTTCACATTAGACTAATTACCCATTTCACAAATGGTGAACCAAATTGGGGTCTACACAAACAGCAACACAACGTACAACATGTACGCCCAGCAGCAGGTGCACCATTAGAAACATCGTGGACAGTATGCTCAAAAAATATGATACATAAAGAAAAGCATTAACTGAAGGTAGAAGTCCAGTGTGCTTTCCTTCACTGAGGCTTTTTTTAGCGAGTGAATTTCACATTTTAGGAAATGAAATAAAGTCAAAAAGGAAAACTAATCCACTAAGGGGTAATATACATAATTATGCCTCTCATTCCTGTTATCCCTTTCATTTAGCGGCTATATCTTCACATCCCGTGCAGGCTTCTTTTTGTCCTTGCGTCCTGTTCGTTCTTTTTTTATCCCGATTCGTTTACAATTCATAATTGGTAAATAATTGCCCAATTCTAATCATCGCACCTAAATTTTTATCGAATGGTCCGTTTTGTCTCACCTAAACGGTACCATAGTCCTTTTGGTCAATTATAATCCGTTCGGGTAGTAGTTCGCCTCTACTTGTGAATTATCCTTCCATTTATGTGTATGTTGAGCGGGCAATATAAAATACCTTTTTGAGGTGCGCCTGCTTATGCCGCTCAAATTTTACTCATAAAAAAAATTGCTACCACGCTTCTAGCCGTCCCATCACATTATGCGTCACCCTCCATGATAAAAAATGTCAAAGTTACTTTTGGGGACACTGTGCAAATACGTCTGGTACATTTGCAGTTGCTTCTTTCCATTTGTTCATACAGATATATGAACAATGCGGCACATAATTAGCTTCAATTAATTTTTTTTTTTTTTTTTTTTCTTTTCAAATGTTAGGAAATTTACAAAATGTGAAAAATGAATAAGACCCCTTTTTAGCTAACTTTTTTTTGTTGAACGCGCGCCATCCGCTTTACAACCCTTTTATCAAATCATTTCTGTTACTGTTTTTTGTCATTCCGTTTGCTCTCATTTTTGTGTCCATTCCTGGATTTTTTTCCCCCTCTCCTATCTTATAAAATGTAACCACGGCGCACCATGGAATATAGCGACGAGGACGATATCGACGTGGAGGAAATTCTGAAGCAGGCCGAGAACGTAAGGCCTGTTGAGCGGCTAAAAGGGGAAGTAACGAGAAGTGGCTGAAAGAGGGGGCACGTAAAGCATATTTCGCCCTTTATACCCGCTTCCTCTTACGCTCTCTTTAGCCCCCTCGAATAAATTAGTGGATTTGTCCCCCACCAACGTGTTTTCTTCATGTCGCCCTGTACACAGCACCCCCCCCTCTTTTACTTCCCCCCGTTTCAGATCGAATGCGTAGACGAAAACAGCATCAAAAAAGTGGCCACGGCTTTGAGAAAAAAAAAAAACAAAAATGAGCGAGACAGAATGGAACACCCAGACAACCCCGAAAAGTGGGTCATGAGCGAAGTGGATCTAGACGAAATTTTAGTGAATATAAAAAACCTAAGTGTGTGTTCAAACCTGTACAGTAGCATGGTCGAGAGCGAAATTCTGGCAGACATCATTGACTTGTTAAATCACCCGAACAACGACATCGTGATCGAGGTGGTGGACATAATTAAGGAAATAACCAACCCTTCAAATTTGTACGAATTGAACAAGGAGCAAAACGATATGGTAGTGGAATGTCTGAACAAGAAAAAATTGTGCCATTTTCTTATAAACATATTGGATAAAATAAATGAAGAGGAGAATGAGGAATACTATAATGCCATGTCCTCTATTCTCAACATTTTTGAAAATATTTTCGAGCTGGAAAATGATTTACAAAATGATTTGCTAACAAATTCAAAGCTCTTATTTTTTCTCTTAAAAAGAATAAGTACGGAGTTGAGAAGTGATGACTCAAATTCGTTAAACGCCAGTGAAATATTAGTCCTTCTAATTTTGAGGATCAACCAATTTGCAGAAAATGTATACAAGGATTTTTACTACACCATTTCGATTTTTAACTCTCTTTTGAAATACATTTCAAAGTACAAGGATAATGATCCCCCAAATATAAACAAGAAAGAAATATTACTTAACATTTTTCAAGCACTTGGAAATCTGCTTCTCCTAAGTGACAACAGAAGCGTATTCGAGAGCACTAATGGTTTCGAATTAATGCTAAAGTTACTCAGTGAGAGGAAATTCCTTTGTTTCCCTTCTCTTAAAATTTTTGCCATCACACTTAACGACAAGGATACGTGTAACAGATTTGTGCAATTAAACGGCCTCAAGTATCTCTTCTGTTTATTTATGTTAAGGAACATGAAAAAGACTAAAGTACATATTTTTGAATTCGAAGAAAATATAATCACCGTCATTTCGAACTTGTGTCTCTACTGTACTGATACTTCACTTGGCAGAGTCCTCAACAAATTTGGAGAAAAAAAATGTGAAAAGATAAGTCGACTCCTAGAAATCAGACAAAAATATAGTGATATTATTCTCAACGAAAAGAAAAAAAACAAACAAAAATTATTATTAAATGAAAATCTACAAAAAATGAATATTCAAATTGATGATGATTGCAAAAAAAATTTGGAATACATCGAATTGTGTGACAAAGGATACCTCATTTATCAGCTCACCGATGTCATTTTAATAACACTTTTTTTCCAGAACAATTCTTACATTTCAAACAACATTTTTATTCACCTCTACACACGTAGTGTTGATATACAATCCATATATGAAAACATACTAGGTAGGCAAATGCATACTCGTCATGCGCGTCACTTTTAAGAAGTATTAACACTTAGCAGCGTTACAAATGTACCTTTTCATAACCTTCCCCCCCCCTCCTGCAGATTTTTTGGATTGCCTAGACGATGACGAACTGAAAAAGAAGATCAAAAAAATGCTCACATTTTTTCTGACGTCTTCCAAGGAATCAAATCTATTCATATGAACCCAACGCAAAATATCCCCCACCACCCTTCCTTCCGCATCACTTTCTGGCACGTATGCCGTGCAGGAGGAATATATCCCCTTTTGACGCTAGCTCGTTAAGTGTGAACTCCCCCACTGTATCTCTCATGTGGGACATACTTTGACAACGCCACGTCGCCTACCTGCACACGTTTTCGTCTTATTTTACGAAACGGTCCGGCAAAGACACAGGAAAAATTATACTTATTTATTTTTTTCTTAATTTATGGGGTTTTAAATAATTGACAGTTAAATAGGTTAAAAAAAAAAGCACCATATAGGTGACGATAAAACATTTTTGTACGTATATATATTCTCATGCATACATATATATATAGTTACGCTTTCTTTCTTTTTTTTTTTTTTTTTTTTTTTTTTATGTGAGGTGATACAACAACTTATGTGCTATTGCGTTTTCGCAGTAATATGTGCTAATGCGTGTAGGTCCGTTGCCTACCACTGAGCAGGTGCGCGCGCATGTACGTGTGGGCGTAGGCACATGTGTGCAGACCCCCCATTCCAGCACGGCATCAAGCGAGTGTCATATGACTTCCCTGCACACAAATGCGCAGAGCCACATTTGCATAATAATCCATTTGTATAAATAAATATAACTTATTCACATTGTGAGCAAAGTATTGGCATGCCAGTTGCATGGTATTAGAAAAATGAAAAAAAAAAAAAAGGGAGAGCTGTATCTTCAAAAAAAAAAAAATAAATAAATAATAAATAAATAACAGTAATATTAATAGTAACCATAATGGTAATAATAACAGTAACAAGTAATAAGGGTATAACACACATATATATAACAAGCGCACGCATGGGCGAGCGCGCAAAGGGACACACGTGGGACGCAAGCTTCGCAGCATATACATTCCAGTGTGTGTACTACAGTGTGGGAAATAAAAACATAGACGTCGTGGCGCACATTCTTACAATGGGAAGGGGCGTTTTTCATGCATATGAAAAGGACCTCCAACTCGCACAGCCATTCTCATTTTTATTATTAGATATATATATATATAATTTTTTTTTTTTGTTGTATGTCTGCTCTTCCCTTGGTCATTCAAACAATATATACACTACCTATTGCTTAAACTGAAGAGTGGCAGTATAAAGTGGGGAAAACTTCACAGAACATTGGGGCATGTAAAATGTTACTGAGTGCACATTTAAATAGCATAAATTAGGGTGCGTCTTTGCTATTTTTAAATGTGAAGCAACTGGACAATTTAGAGAGTGCATTGGGGTTGCGCTGTGGCCATCGCGTTTGCCCGCAGTGAACAGTAAACAGTAAACAGTGGGTGAGTGACGCACACACATAACGCGCTTGTATATATTTCACATGTGTGCCCATTCATCCTAGTCACCCAACCATTTTGTTTTTTTACATGTTCAACGCAGGGTTTTTTATAAGCCTCTACAAACCACACGACACACCTCCCGGAAATTACTCAATTTCGTCTATATTTAAAAACTTCTTCTCTGTGTGTATTTTATAAATGGGGTTATACTGAACGATCAGGCACGTCATGTTATCGCATCCAATTCCATCATTCTCTTTGTAATTGTTGGACAAGCACTCATCACACAATTCTTCACAAATTTGGGAAAGCTTATTAAACTTTTCGAATTTCTTCCTGACGATAACTGGTGCGGAATCGAATTTCGTGTCGTCCTCATCATATCTATCAATTTCTAATCCATCATGGTCTCCCATATGATTGATGCTTTCTTCATCTTCTTCGTCCTCCTCCTCATCCTCTTCCTCATCATCATCGTCGTGGTCTTCCCCATGAGCACCTTCAGAAAGGCCTCCTTCTTCCTTTGTCGTTTTTTTCTCACTACCATTTTCAACATCTTCATCGTTGCTACTCATGCCTTTAGCAGTCGCTTTGTTGTGTTTCTTCTTACCTATTGGTAAGTCCACCACCTCATCTCCTTCCGCATTTTTGTTCTCCTTGCTTGCTTCATTTTGCTCCAACTCGTTCGATTTATCCTTTTCATCATTGCCCATACTGTTAACAATATTTTCATTAGTGGTAATAGTCGTTGTGGCATTTTCATTAGCATTGTCTGTGTTGTCAATTACAGTTTCATCATTTGTCGGTTCTTCGAATTTTTCAAGTCTCGTCTTTACAAATCCGACCACGTCTTGTCCATCCTTACAATCCCAAATGCCATCACAAGCAAGAAATAAAAATTCATCTTCCGGAGTTAACGTAACACAAGTAACTTCGGGGAACGCAGAAATTTTCTGATCCTTCTGAGGTAAAAATGGATCCCTTTTATAGTGCAAATCACCAATAGCTCTTGTCAAATTTAAATTTCCATCTACCCTTCCATTAGAAATATATCCCCCTGCCTTTTTAATTCGGGCCTCTTCTTCTTGCAAATGTGGCTTATGGTCGGTGGACATACCTAACGAGTTGCCATTAAAACAAACGATGGCTCTAGAATCTCCTGCATTTGCCACTATCAGATACCCCTTAAGGATAACTGCTACTAGTGCTGTCGACCCGCAACTATAAGCTATGTTATCTTCATAATCATTTGAGTAATAATTTTCAAATAGGCGTAACTCGTCAGAAGAATATAATCCATTGCAATCGTCTCCTTCGTTACTGGCGTCGTTATTACTACTTATGTTGTTATCAATTACGTTTGTCACAGCATCGTCGTAGGAAAATCCTTCCTCAGTGCTACTGTTTCCTTTTTCATATAACCTTAGTGCGCTTTCGTCAAAACCAGGCAAATTACCGTTTGCCCCATTATTTTTAGCTTCCTTGGCCGCTGCCTCCTCCATGGACTTTAGGTTATCATACGTCAGTTCGGCCTTAACCACCGGTTCGCATGTGCTACCACTACCGCCATCGCTCAGGTCTTCCTCCTTGTTGCTCTCTTTTTCGCTCTTTGCGTACTCGTTATTCATGCCCTTCTTCAATCTCTTCGTATTCGTTTCCGCACTTTCGCCGTCGTCGGCATACCCATCGACGTGTTCCTTACCATCCTCGTCTTTTGCCTTGCCTTTACCTTCACTGCCACTAGCACTTGATATAGCCTTATTTGAGTCCATCTCACACTTACCCTCTGCCACATTTGCTTCCTCATTTTTTCCCTCTGCACCTGTTTTGTCTTTCTTACTTGCACTTTTGTTCTCCTGACCCTCTTCCGTTTTTTCCTCCTTTTTGCCCTTTTGTACTTCCCCCTTGACTGCAGCTTTTTCTTCCCCATCGCTGGTAGTTAAATCTTCGGGGAAATCGTCGTCTTTCTTTAAAGTTTTGTTATTCCCATCTTTGCAGCTCTCCTTTTTCGCTCCCTCTTCCTTGGCAGTCTCCTTTTCCCCATCTTCATCTTCATCGTTGTCCTCTTCTTCATCCTCCTCCTTAACTATACCATCCGTGTTGCCTAACAAGTCAGGCGATTTGCTATTTTCCTCATCGTTTAGCGTGGTGGAAGATTCTCCATTGCCTTCTTCTACTGGATTTCCATCCTTATTATAAACAACCTGTAAGCACCTCTTCCCATCTTTCTCTACAGCTTTGATGCTGATATTTTTCGATATGATGTCATTCAACATGGAATACAAATAATTTTCCCTTGTGTCTGATTCTTCTTCATTTTCTTGTGTTGGCACGCTATATTTTTTTAATTTTTCTTGATTCTCCGTGAGTAGCATTTCTTCATCTAATTTCAGAAATGTTTTTTCAAGGGTTAATTTTATTAGTTTTAATTTATAATTTTGCGACTCGTGGAGATTCTTCTTTGTTAATTCCTCACTAGCTTCTTTTATGCATTTTAAAAAAATCCTTCGGAAATTATACGAAATCCATTTTGACACATTTGGTCCTCCATGTCCATCGAAGACTCCATAAATAGATACGTCCTCCTCTATTTCGTTCAGTTTCAGATTGTTATAGCATATGTGACTATCTTCCATGTTCTTCCTCCATCCTTGCATGCATGATAGTCCATATCTGCTTGGGTCTAGCTCTAAGTTTCCTCCATCCAGGGACTCCTTATTCGTTTTAGGTGCCGACAAGTACGCTCCCATCTGTTGAAAGGTAGTAGAGCGATCAATATGGCAGGTATGAACAGTAGAGACAGAGAAAAAAAAACAGGGTTATCACCACTGCATTAGGAGCGACACGGGAATAACGCTATTTCTCGTACGTGTACGTACAACCATACAAATGTGCCTGCCAAAGTGCGCCCAACTAAATATAAACCACAAAGACTGCAACTTGGATTAGTACGGAAACTTTCAATTATTATTTTTTCTCGATCAAATAAACGTACTAAAGTTGCACTTATGTGGTACATACGTTTATTACTACTGTTTTTCAAAATTTTTCCCTTTACATGTGTATGCACTTTCTTATGATACACTTTTGGTTGCAGAATTATGGTGTCATTTTTTGTTTTTGTTTTTGTTTTTGTTTTTGTTTTTGTTTTTGTTTTTGTTTTTGTTTTTGTTTTTGTTTTTGTTTTTGTTTTTGTTTTTGTTTTT
>NW_012192581.1:458712-537388 GCF_000956335.1 Plasmodium fragile | reverse complement strand
TTTTTTTTTTTTTTTTTTTTTTTTTTTTTTTTTTTTTTTTTTTTTTTTTTTTTTTTTTTTTTTTTTTTTTTTTTTTTGTTTCTTAAATTTTCACATATGCATTTGGCGTAAAATGGTACGTTGGGGTGTACGTTTCGCTATGTGCTGCGGCAGGTGGTAAAATCTTATATCTTCATTAACCGTCGCTCTCTCCAGCTCAATTCTTATATAATACTCCTGTCACCACTCTTTCCCGGCATTACGATAGAACTTTAGCTGTTCATATAAAACACGTATGGAATACAGAGAGGCGAATCCATTTATTGTTGTAATGCTTACATAAGTTATTTTGTATTTTTTGTTTTTTTTTCCTATTTACCTTTATGACCTTCCCCTTACAGCTTCAAAAACGTCCAGGTTATACCATTTATCTCTTTCCTTGCAAAGCCGCTAAAACCGCATATATAATCCTCAGAATGGAAATATGAGAATAATGCTTTAATGTTTGAAAAACAAAAAATTATTTCCTCTCTTTTTGTACAAATATTTATGCTTATGAGAAAGGAAAAAAAAAAAAATTCATTAAAGCTAGAGCTTCAATCGTAAAAATGAAAACAAAAAGCATAAAAAAAAAAAAAAATTATAGCACAAATACACATAAAATAAACTGAAAATCCGCATGTATATACATTCCACATTGAGCACAATAACATGTATTCTTATAATATAATATGCATATAAAAGCTCGAGTGGGTAACATATGGCTCATTTGTACGCACGTATGCTTACTACGTAAACATATGGGCTTGGTTCAAAATAACAGAGCAGCATATATTTTATATAAATACATATTTCCATCACATATGTATGTATATTTTATACGAAAATGTATACATGCTGCGCAAAAACACGTATACGATTTTTTAAAAAAAAATGAAACCACCGAATATATAACATGTTAAGCTGTTTGTACCATTGGAAAACAGAATTTATATGTCGTAACACATTAAATTATTTGATACCAAATTACACTTTGGATTTTTCGCGAGGCTTTTTCAGAAGGCCATAATTTTGGGGTTTTGCACAGCTGGTTTGAAAAAACAAAAAAAAAATTGTGCCAATTTGGAAAACTGCACAAAACTGAGAGGAATTAATTTTTCCCTTTCGCGGTACCTTGCAATGCCACTCACGGATCGTTATGCTTCGTACATGTACATTAGGAATTTCTCGTAACATTTTGCATGGCAAGAGAATGCTACATTGTACAAGTATACTTTTAAACGTAAACTCAAATATATACATGTACGCAACATGCGTACGCACACTTATGGCATTTTAAATATTGTTAGAGCGATTTGAACAATTTCGTTATCGCCTTATGTAATGTCAGAAAATGCAAAAACAAAAAAAAAAAAAAAACAAAAGTTCTGCTTAAAACACGTCCTCGAAAAACATTTGCTTAATTGGAGTAGTAATAGCCCATATATAATGCCTGTGCTTCATTTTGCGCTTGCCAATGTTGTGCCATACATTTTGATGTAGGGTAAATACATGCATATGAAATGAACGAACGTATAAGTTTGCTTCGATATTACGTCAGCTGCAAAGTTGGCATTATCGTTGACGTTAACCCATAGTATAAACCATGAACATACGCGAGAACGTATATATAAAATGTATTTACTTGCCCTGAGAATTTTTTTTTTTTTTTTTTTAAATACATACACATCCAGTAAAATAGGATGAAATAATTCCAGTCCTATTATCTTCAAACCAAGCAGCATTATTTTCAATCAAACATGTTTTTTCTTTTCTCTTTTGACTGTAAATCACAAGCACACACGAGTATGAGTAGCATGTGCTTACACGTATGCATACTGCGTAAAATGCACAAAGAACTTTTTTTCACCACTGGCTGTAGCACGTGCACATAAAAAGGGAAAAAACGTGGTGACACAAAAAAATTGCAAAATATTTCTTCAGCAGTTGGGCAAATATTTTAAGGTGTTCCTATTTTGAGGCCAGTAATTATACTGCCTAAAATTTAGGACAATCAAAAAGGTTCCAATGATCCAATTTCAAACAGGTGATACAAGGATAAACAGAGGTCAAGGTAATGTATAAATTTAAATCACATTTAAATGTGTTTTTTTTTTTTTAACATTTTGAATATGCTAAAGGGGGTAGTGAACTCACAAAATTTTGCTTTAGACCGAGTGCGAGAGAGTGAAAAACCACGTTGCGCGAAAAGACCTGGCCCCAGCCTTTTAATCACACAAAATTAAAGAATTAAACACGAGCCCCTCTTTATATCGCTTCTCACCCATATAAGCATCTGCAAAGGTTGGCACATAAGGGAATTTACGCAAAATGAAATGGTCATAAAAATTATGTACATTATTACGCCACCTTGTTCTTCCATTTTAATTATGCGAAAAAATAATGTTGCAATGTGTGTGCCCCATTAAAGCGCGGTGCCGTAAGGCAAGTGAGCATATTGCAAAGCCAACTTGAGTGTACAATTTCTTTTTTTTTCTCTACCAACACGGACAGGACGTGATCCAGCAACCAACAGCATGTATATATTTACGTTTCTCCTTATCACTATCCCGTGCAAAAAAAAAAAAAAAAAAAATATACGACCTCATTACAGCCACATGACTGGCGGAAACGATTGAATGATGTATTATATTTTGGCTAAAATTTTGTTCCAAAAATTCATTTACATACTTGTGTTGGTATAATGGTGTGCATATTCAGTCCACACCTGTATTTAGGCATTGGAAGATTTTTCCCCTCCACTTTTTCCTCACCTTTAAGAACGTGCTCGGTTCAAAAGTGCCATGTCCACAATACATAGTCGTACGTTTTGCTACATTCCGCTGCGACCTCCCACAGTTACATTTGTTCTGAAGACAGTGTGCTTTCGTTGTAGGAGCTCCTAATGTGGTCGAATCCCCCCTCCCCCTTAATGTGCCCACTTTCCGCTGTATGACAAATGGCAACACGGCGCGAATTTGCATGTCACAAATTAAAGGCGTGAGTGCTTGTTCCGTTTAATCCTCAAATTTATGCACGTGCATAAGCGACTACAGCTATTTCTCCATCTACTCGTTTTTCTCTCCATACAGCTTTTACTTTTTAAAAAAATGGCATAGGGCTATGTGCTTCCGTTGCCAAAAAATTTCGTGAATCTTCAGTTCACATTTTCCCATCGCATACGTATTGGCCAAGGCATGAGTCTGTGTACAAACGTGGGAATAAAATCCTCCCCCCCTCCATGTATCCCTATCTCAAATATGCAAAGAAATGCCCCCCACCCCTATTACGTATACACATTTTCAGTGCGCACACATGTTAAGTAATGTGGCATTTGTGTTCCAACATTCCGTCTATTTTTTCTCATACCGTTTAAGGCCTTGGATAATGCTCATCATGAGGCTAAATGGAGTAGGATTAACATAAGGAACTGGAGTAAAATTCCAAAAAAAAAGGGCAAAGGGGTTCCTCCAAAAAGGGTGATTCAATATATTGCTCCTAAAAAAGAGCTTCCAAACTTTTCCCAAAGAAGGGCCGAACCAGTGCCGAAAGGATTATAAAAACATAAATAAAGTGTGAACATAAAAAACGTTAAAAAGCGTACACACCCGTATGCCTGCTTCAGGCGCGAATAATTTCATAGCAAAAATATTTTTAATTATTTCGAGAATATCATTTGTTTACACTAAAACAATTGACTCATTTGTTTAATTTTTTAGAGTATTTTCCCCTTTTCAGTTTTTGTTTATTTTTTATTTATTTTATTTTTTTTTTTTATTATGTCATCCCAGGCATGTCCACATTATACGCTAATTTTGTATGAGCACATGTGTAAAGAGCATTTTGGTAATTTCCCCCTTATCTTGAATTAATGTTCCTGTTATTAATTTTTTTTTGAGTTTTTTTTTGCTTAGCAGGGATGTACACTTGGCGCGAACTTGGGAAAAAAATTGTATAAATTTGTGCAATTTTGCGTACATTTGTTTACATTTCTGCGCATTTGTGTAACCCATGCTTGACACCCATACACAGTTCTCATATGCTTAGATTTACTCGCACTTGCAGCCATGGAGCTACCCTCGCGCAGACGCCAATGTGAATAATGCCCTACTTGTTCGTAGCTACATTTTTTAACTACCATTAAATCGTGGGCGTATTTTTTTTTTAAATGTTCTGAAGCGCCGCATCGTGAGTTTCTACCTCGAACTGGACACTCACGTGTTAGGTATACGTTTGAACCTTATTCTGTGTCTGGGTCTGCGTGTGTGTAAGTCCCTTAGCAACAGAAAAGGTTGTTTTCGCGAGGATCCCAATTTGCCCTGTTTAAAATTCCCCCTTGTTCTGTGTGATTAAAAATTTGGTAAATACAAACACGTACATCTGTGTGCGGGTATAGAGTTTACCCTCGTAACGGTTGTACGTATACAGAAATACGTACTTCTCGCCGTTTCCACCTGTTGGCGTCAATTCGTATTCGTGATATGTCCTTTTGCTCATTTATGGTAACTTCAGCTGTGCGCCTTCACCCCTTCCTCAAAGCTCAAAGGGCGAAAATGTCCTCCTACTCACGAGATCTGAAATACATTCCCATATTAACGAAACTCAGAAGGAACAACTATGCCAACATATAAATAAGCCAAAAAATGATGGAACAAAAAAAAATTCACGGAAAGAGAAATAACGGATACAAGGCAAAGTATTCTGGGAAGGTATTCGCAAATCATGCAAACATGAAGAATCAAAATGTGAACGCAAATAAGCAGCAACATGATTTTGCCACAGCGGAAGCAGCATGGATGGAAAAGAAGCAAAAGTTGTACAAAGACACAAATAATCAGCCCTTGTGGGATTTTAGAAAAATACAAATCAACCCAACCGACACAGATGAGTTAATTAGCTTTCCATCTAATCAGATATCCTCAAACAGGTATGGCACATATTCCTTCCTCTTTAAGAGCCTATATGAGCAATTCTTACGATTACCAAACATATGGTTTTTGACCATTTGCCTACTAGAATTTATTCCCGCTTTTCAGAACCTCTCAAACTATATGTACTACACTAAGCAATCATCCATTTATTTGCTAGCGTTTTTTGTATGTGTATCTATTGTGAAAAATGTGTACGAAGATTCTAGGAGGTCAAATATAGACTCTCAGATCAATAATAGGCTATGTCACGTTGTGGACGGTTACAATAGTGAGCTAAAAGCAGTGAAGTGGATGGATCTAACGGTCGGTAGTATCATTCGCTTGATAGAAAATGAACAAGTGCCTGCAGATATTCTCCTGCTAAGTTGCAACAACAATGAAGGGTTGGTATACATAGAGACATCGCTAATAAATGGAGAAACAAACTTAAACAAAAAATGTTGTGTCAATGAAACGAGGAATGAAACGTCTATCTATGGGATCTGCAATATAAGAGGAAGAATCATTTGTGAAAAACCAAACAGCAATATGGAATCATTTAACGGGTCCCTAAAATTAGATGCTCATCCCCGTGCTACCTCCCTATCCATTAACAACGTTGTCTTTAAAGGGTCCTACATAAAAAACACAGACTACATTTTCGGAGTTATAATATACACAGGAACCGATACAAAAATTATGAAAAATATATTAAAGAGTGTATACAAATCTGGAAATGTCAACAAAGAATTAAATATATACACAATTTTAACTATCATTTTTACCTTTATTTGTGTGTTCATATCAGTATTGTGCAAATGGACAGAAGATGATAAGTTCAAAAATGGGATTCACTTTTTACTAATTACAGTCAAGGATAATTTGTTTGAATCTATAATAAAGTACACACTTCTCTATTCCAATATCATTCCTATTAGCATCCTCATAACGGTAGACCTAATTTCTATTCTCCAAAGTGTGTTTATCGAAAATGACAATAGAATCAGTACCTTCGAAAATGAATTATCCGAACCCTCCATCATGGATGAAAATGATGAAAATGCTAATTTGAAAATTACAAAATCGTGTAACTTCTTTAGAAAATACACCTTATTTTTGAATAATATTAGCGGAAAAATTTTTACCCAGAATAGATTCTCTTCAATCAACACAGAACCAAATTTCAACAACAGAAAAAGCTTTATAGGTACCTTTGATAAACTCAGGGCTTTTAAAAGTTACTTTAATAATAGAAGCAGCGTGGTCAACTCCAAGTCCCACTCTAATACTGCTTATAATAGGAGCTCCATTGCCGAGAGCGACAGTGTGCACGGGAAACGGGCAAGCGGAAAGAATTACTTCATTGAAAGGGTTAAAAATACATTTTTGAGAAAAGATAAACTCGTAAATTTTGAGACCAATATGGTGACCAAGCAAGGTGTGCCCTACCATGGACACGTGAAAAGTGGATGTTCCTCTGCCGCTGCCTCTAACGCGCACGGCCCCCTGCGCGGAAAAATCGACGTACAGTTTAGTGGAGAGGTAGATGGGGAGGCTAACTGCCATGTCAGAAACCACGCGGACAATTTTTCCAATTATGACAGACCAACGAGGGTGAACACGGATGGTGCGCCGAGCAGAGGGAGAAACCCACTATACGCCCTCCTCCCATTTTTTCGAAGACCAAAGAAGGCAAACAGAACAATTGACGCTGTCAAAAAAGTGGATAAAATGAAGAGCGCCAGTAAGCGCTACTTGCATAGGGACCATTCTACCCCCAAAGAAGATGAATACGGCTGGGGAATCTGCCTCAATTCTAACATGCATGGAGATTTAGGAAATGTCGATTTTATATTTACAGACAAAACAGGAACTTTGACAACCAATTACATGTCCTTCAACATGTGTTCCATTGGTGGTAGAACGTATGGAGAAAGGCGACGGAAAGGGAAAAAAGGAAAAACGGGAAAAGGAATACCTTCCAATTATAGTCGAACAGGATCCTCCCACAATGATGATAATGATGTAAGGAAAAATATCAGTAGCAATCGCTTCTTTAAAAAGCGAGACTCGGAAGACGCGCTAGTAAAAAAAATTTCCTTCGCAACCAATATCTGTAATGAGTCATCTGATCAATGTGAACAACCTGCTGAGGGGGTGAGCAAAAGGAAAGATCATCTACCTCATCGCCATTATCAATGGCATGCGAACAACACAAGTGAGAACCAATCGGAGAAAGCACACACGCATGATGCTAATAATCTGAAGAAAGAAGACAAAATGTTTCCGAACTATAAATCCAGTTGCTTGTCCAATTACCAATCGAAGAGTATAGATAGAAAATTCTCTGACAACTCTTTAAATAAATGTCCATCCTTGCAAAATACTGCTACGTTATCCTCTTCCATATCACCAAGGTCTTCCTCCCGTTTTTCCGATCATACATCTTCACCCTGTTCATCATCTTGCTCATCGTCATACTCATCATCGGGTTTGTCATCTTCTTCTTCCTATACTTCTTACCCCTCCTCCTGCGGCTCCCGCAACAACGTCAATTCGTCCTTCTTGCGTTCCTCCTCTAACAACTATCATCAAGACATGGCTAACGATGTTGATAGCATCAGGAGTTACTCCGAATTGGGGCAGGAAAAAAACACCTACACGCACCTGCAAGATGACACTAAGGAAGAAGCTACAGACAGGGGGAGAGCAAGCGAAAGGTATTCCCACGAATGCCCACACGAATGCACAAACGAATGCCCGCACGAATGCACAAACGAATCCACACACGAAGCCACACACGAAAATGCTGACCTGTCCCACTTCCTTGACCGAAATTATCGAACCTATTTAATGCAACATAAATTTCCGAGACCCAAAAGTTTTCGAAAAAATATGAACACAGGATCTGTTAAAGCGAGGTGTGATTTTAATGACAAAAAAATTTATGAAGATTTGAACTCAAACACATGGAGAGGCTACTACATTGATGAGTTCTTCAAATGTATAAGTCTGTGCCATGCAGTTGTCCCTTTCATCGAATTCGATTACATCAGAAGTAAAAACTTAACTCATTTCCCCTCTCGGAGCTCCAAAGGAGTTTCCCAATATACGGAAAAGCACAGCAATCATCCGAAGCAACAGTCAAACGATCTGGTTAAGGCCAAGAATGACCTAAATGCACAAACGTCCATACAGTATGATGGTGTGCAGGAGGAGCATGAAGAAGAAGAAGAATATCGGGGGGTAAGTAAATGGGGGGATAGACAAACCAAATGGATCAACGAAATCTCAAGCAATGACAGAAATGCGAAAAAGAAAAATGAAACCAATCTCTACAATTACAACACGTTGAATAATTTCAAAAATAAACATGAAAAAAAAAACAACATAAAATTTAAATTCCTTTTTAATAAAAAATTTAGGAAAAAAAAAAAAAGTTACACTTCTTTCGCCAGCTCAGAGATTTACAAAGGGACAGAAAAAAAACACACAAACAGGTGGAACACTTATTTCAGTTTGAAAAAGAATAAGAATTTTTTTTCCAATGAGAACAATAATAAAAACAGTGAAAGCGCTTACATCTCCAAGAGGATTAGCGCAGTTTCCTTTAAGCAAATCTCGAAGGAAAAGTTGCTTTCCATGAACAGCTACGCGAGTAATCGCAATAGTGAGAGTGGAGCAGCTGGCGTGGACAGGAAATACAAACCCAAGTCACGAAACTTCGATGAAAACATCTTCGAATTCGCTTCCTTAGTTAATGAGAAGGGTTCCCGCAGCAACATTGCTAGTAACGTCGCTAACAGCGTCCCACATAACTTCTCAAATAAGTTCTCAAATAACAGCGCGAATGTGCCTCCCTCAGTGTATGATGACGGAGGAACCTCCAGAAAGACGGACGATCGCAATACCATACAACACTCCGATTTTGACTTAGACAAATGTAGAGACCCCCGAATGACGGATAACTATGCCTCCGAGTCCAATGCCTACTTGGATGCCATCAACTATCAATCCAGCTCCCTCGATGAGGAATGCCTAATTTACACCTCCAACTATCTTGGATACAGACTTATACTAAGAAACAAAAACACCATGTGCGTAGAAATTGATGGAAATTTGCACAAGTGGACTATTATCGGGATTAATGAATTCACGAACAAGAGGGGAAGGATGTCTATTGTTGTCAAGCCAGAGTTTATGCAGTCCGGCTCCATTCTCTATGTGAAGGGATCCGACACCTCCATCCTGTCCATGCTCGACTTGAAGTATAGTAGTTTTTTGGAAAAGGCAGGAAAACGAAAGAGAAGGAAGAGAAAGGTGCACAAGGAAAGGAGCGAATGTTGCAGATTCGCGAAGCGATACCGGCAGCTAGAAAAGCAACTACGCAAGTTCTCCGTCAAGGGGCTAAGAACCATGGTATTTGCCTTTAAATATCTAAACGAAGAAGAAACGCTCAAGTATAAAAAAATGTACGACGATGCGTGCGTGTCAATATACAACAAAGAGGAGAGACTAGAGAAGGTAGCCGAATCAGTGGAGACGGAGTTAACCTACTTAGGAATTACCGGGGTTAAGGATAGGTTACAAAAAAAGGTATCTAAAACGATAGAGATTTTGGGACAGTCGGGGATCCGAATATGGATGCTCACAGGAGACAATGTAGAGTACTCATTACATATTTCCTTTTTGTGTAAATTTTTAAATTCACACACGAAAATATTTCATGCCATGTTGGAAAATACGAATTGTAAGAAATTAAAACGAGAAGGAAAAGCGTTGTATGAATTATTCCAATTAGAGAAGGAAGAAAAAAAGAGTCATGAAAAGTTATGTCTACTAATCAATGGAAAGAATTTACAAACCTTTTTAAACCATAGTGATTTACAAACCCATTTTCTAAACATGGCATGCAGTTCCGATGTAGTCATAGCCTGTAGAATAACTGCAAAGCAGAAAGCATTCATTGTACAATTAATAAAGCATAGACTAACTCCAACTCCGAACACATTAGCCATTGGAGATGGAGCAAATGATATAGCAATGTTGCAGGAAGCAAATATAGGAGTGAGTATCATGACCCCTGAATGTATAATTTCTTCTGGCTATTCAGATTATTGTATACAAAATTTCTCTTATCTTCGCAAGTTATTATTTATATATGGCTCCAAGCATTTATACACCATGAGCATTATCCTATACTGGAATTTTTTTAAAAACATTGTCCTCATATTACCCGTTTTTTTTTATCAAGCATATGCATCATGGAGTTGTGTAAAAATATACCCAGAATTGCTATACACCTTTTTCAACATTTTCTGGATTTTCATTCCCGTCATTTATTACGCCTTCTTGCAGCACAATTTGAATTATGACGTACTATATAACATTCCTTTATTTTATGCCCTCAGTAGAAGGAAGTACAACATGAGTACGTTGAAATTTTTCCCTTGGGTTGTCGAAGGTATTTTTTATTCTATTGTTGTGTTTTTTTTTGCGTACACAGCACTTCGGGAAAATTCACACTTGAGTAATGGGGAAGTCGTTACCATTAGCACATTTGGCAATATTTGTTTTCTTGGTTGTTTTTTAATATCAATTGTTCGTCTTTTTCTGGAAGGATCTTTATGGTCGCCATCCATACTGATCACCTGTTTTGGTTTCTTTCTTTTTGTCTTTTTCCCCTCTATTCTATTTTTATTATTTGCTTATATTTCTAATGAGTACATAAGGGAGGTCTTCAGACAAACCTTCATGTGGGCTCCTCTCTACATTCTCCTAACCCTATGGTTTACTACTTGCATCATCTGCTATATATTTATTAATTTTGTAAAAGCTGTGATGTTCCCAAATATCTACAGCGTTGTCAACCATTGGCTGTTCGAGCAGTACCAGGAGAAGCACAGCAAGTACAAGTACGTCTATTTCCTATCGGGCAAAAAAAAATTCATAAATTTAAAAAAAATTGGAAGAAATTTTAAGCACAGATTTAGCAAAACGGCCCACAATACATGCAAATTTAAGCCAAATATGAAGCAGTTAAGTAAGGAACAAGATTACGAAATGAACAATAAGAAATGCCCAACCAAACAGAGAAATCTACGCAACTCCTACACCTCTTCCTCCAAAGGATTCAACAAAGAGGCAAATTCAAATTTTGGCCAAGGGGTATTTGATGGAGAGGATGTTTGCCTCGGCTGCAATGATGATACACAGTTCGATGAAGAGAAAACATATGGCAGCGCCAGAGTTACTTTGTGCGAACAGGCTGTTCACGGGATGGAAAATTTTAATCACTCAGACGATGCAAGTGACAAGTGGAACGAGCCAGGAGACACCACAAAGAAGAAGAAGATGATGAAGAAGCCAAGTGGACGTAGAAAGGAAAGATGGGACAATTTAAACGGCGGAAATGACAACGAGGTTCGACAGGAAAAAAAAGCGGGGAGATCAACAGAGCAGAAGGAAAAATCCTGCTTGGAGAACAAAAACGGAAGGGAACATCGCAAAGGTGAAGATGTTCTTAAAAGTGGCACGGAACAGAATAGAGACACCGCACCATCCAAAAAGGAAGTGGCGATGAAGTTGCCACAGGGCAAAGTCGAAGCACATGAGGACGTGGAACTGCCAGCATTGAAGAAAAAGCAAGCCAATAGTGTGACATCCGGAACAGCGATTGACGAAGCACCAAATGGGGGAACGGCACATGGCGAAATGCCCAATGACGAGTGTGACCGAGTAGACCTCATCGACTCGGCCTCCGACGAATACACCGAGTCGTCCATTCCCAGAATTGATGAATCCATGATGGTGGAACTGAAAAATTGCTTGAACCCGTTAAAGAACACCTTTCTAGTGGATTTGCTACCCCAAGGAAAGCGCTTCCGAATTAATGAAGAACACATATTTTTTAAAAACAACGAAAGGATGGAACACATTCCAGAACCGCTTGATGTGAACAAGAGGAACTATCACATTATACAAAATAAACCTGAGTTTTACGACAACGAATCCACGTCCGAGTTCTCTTACACAAGTACAGATAGCATGAATGACAATAATGGAAAAAAGAAAAAGAAAAAGGAAGACGCACAAAAAGAAATTGTTAAAGTTAGCAACTTAATTAATAGATTTACCTTAGCATTTAAGGACATGCAACTAGAGTCAGGGTTTCAAATTCATAAGAAGAATAAATTTTACAAAATTTTTACCCCTTGGTACAGATTCATTTTTATCCTCCTAGGTGTCTTTTTTCTCTACATTTGGAAATTAGAATCATCACTGAGTAAGTACTGGAATATATCATCAAACGCTTCCACCGATTTGTTCATTCTCATCTTGTCCTTACTACTAGAATTAGTCCTCATGGCAGCAACGGTTACAACTTTTTTCCAAAATATATTCATAGAAAATTTTAACAAAATTATCAGTGCTCTGGTGATATTAATCATAACGCATCATGTAGTTACTTACTCCATTACCCACATCGATGGAGTTTTCCAAGCAGTTCTTTTCCCACTCTACACATTTGTCATTTTGAGATTACCTTTTGTTAATGCCGTATTGTGTAACATTATTTTTTTAAGTCTCTTCATCATCAGATTTAAAGGGGATCACTTCTTAGACAAAAAAGGACTAGCACATTACATACCTTTATTTATCGGGGTCGATGTGTTTGTAGGTTTTGTCGGGTACCGCTTGGAATATAATCAAAGAAAAAATTTCCTCTTAGAATATTCAGTGGAGGCGTCCAGACGAAAACAAAGAGAAATATTAAACACCATGCTTCCCCCGTTTGTTGTTGATGAAATGATTTACTCTGAACTGAATGAAGAAGGAATCCCCATTTCGTTAAAAGCAGAAGATATAGAAACCGTTACCATAATCTTTTGTGACATTTATGACTTCCAAAATATCGTTGCTAGTATTGAACCTACAAGGCTGGTCGAGGTGCTGGACAGATTATTCCTCTGCTTTGACAAATGCACAGAACAGTTTAACTGCACCAAAATTGAAACCGTCTTCGAAACCTATCTTGCTGCATGCGGGTTGGTAAAGAAAGAGGGAAGTGAGTCTCAGGAAAATAAAGGCCAACGGGATGCACACGATTCCATCGACTTTGCATTGTCAATTCTGCAGGTTAGCAGCCACATGAAATACGAGAGGACAAAGCATATGTTCAAAGCTGGAGACTCTTTTGGCAGTGGGACAGAGGGCAGTATGGAGGTGGAAGCGAACAAAAACGCACTCCCCACTGATACCGCAACAACAACCGGCGCTAATGCTGTCGCGGCCGCTAATATTACCACCAACGCTAATATTGGCAACGCCGCGGACAGAGGCCCCACCAGAATCAGAGTCAAGATAGGAATAAATTCGGGCAGAATCATAGCAGGTGTCGTGGGGTCAAAGAAGCCACAGTACGCCCTGTTTGGAGACACAGTGAACACAGCATCTAGAATGAAGACGACTGGCAAGCCGGACTACATACACATATCCGAAGCAACTTACGATTTGGTAAAGGATGACAAAACATTGATATATGAAAAGAAGGAAACAGAAATTAAAGGAAAGGGAACGATGACTACATACCTCCTCACATCTGTCATAGGGTTGAACTATCCATTTTTAGAAGAACCCACAGACGGAAAGGGTAATAATTTCGTATCCGATTTCTACATGGAGAGTAATGACCCAAGTAACAACATAAACCTGGACCAAACACACAACCTATTAGGCTTCTACTCAAACAAAGTTAACCAAAACAATGAGTATTACATAAATGATACCATATATAATGACGAGTACAGTTTTAACGAATCTGATAATGACACAAACAAAGAGTACGTCAATTTGAAAGATCTGTCTCTTCAAGATTTCCCCAATGAGTACATTAGAGATGTCAATACCCATTTCTACGAAATTATTAAATTGAGAAATTTAAAAATAGGCACAGCTGTAGGACATCAATTGAAACAGAAAGATGTCCTCAACATGACCTTTTTAAATAATGGCCTCAACAATGATACGACAACAAATTTCAACCCTTACATTGAAAGTAATAATAATTTGGAAGAGATAAAAGAACTCGATGTAGGGGTGAACAAACTCTCCCTCAGTGACTCCCTATATTACTTAAATGATAATTTAATAAAAAAGGATCCAGAAAATCACAACCTTCACCACAGACATAATAAACTGGGAACGCAGGAAATAATAATTGATCAGCATACTAAACAGAGCATACAAAATTTTACACATTCTAATAGAGACCTTCTGGAAAACAATGAAGATGATTACAAGGACATCCAACTGTGTACGCGGAAATGCAACTCCTGTGGTGAAAACTACTGTACTCCATATGACTGTGTCAATTACGATCATGTGAATCATGTCTCGTATCACAAAATGTTGAGTAACATAAGGATGAACTATCTCAAGAATATTAGGAAGGATGCGAAAAAGGATGCAGACAGGAAGGAAGAAATGGATGGACGGGGATCCAAGGGGGGGCTGCTATCCCCCAGCTATGTGGCTTCGTGCTTATCGAAGGTGTTTTGCATTTGGAGATGGGGAAAGCGGAAGGAAAGTTGCAACGGCAGGGGCAAGCCCCGACTGGATGAACGGAAAACAAGCGCAACGCGAATCCCCCCTCCGAGGAACCACCCAAAAAAGACACCCCACATGATCGAAAAGGAGGACAAATTCAAACGAGTAATATCACTCAACAGCGAGTGGATCTTCCTCAAATTTAGCGACAAAAATTTGGAGGCAAAGTACAGAGCCCATTTCTACAGTAACAAATCCAATATCAACTCGATCGAGCAGGCTCTCATCATATTCCTAGTTACCTTCGTCATGCAAACCCTAATCTCAAGCACGGTTTCCATCGTTTTTGTGGACCACAAATTTGCAACACAGACGTTAGAAGTGAACTACTTTGCTTACTGGTCTGTGCGTTCTCTCTACACTTACCTTGGCTTTATCCTTTGGCTACTTTTTCACTACAGAACGAGGCCTGAAGTATCTTCCCTCCTAAATATAAAGTGGATGATATTTTTCCTCAATTTATTATTCATATCTGCCGCTTGCGTTTTTTCCATTGCATACTTATGGGCCATTTCAGGCACCGACCAGACAACCTCATACACCATATGGATGACCAATGATACAATAGAATTTTTTTTTTACTTAGTTATCTTACACCATAACACAGGGATGCTATTTCAGACATGCATCCTGGTCGATCTATTATTCATTACCATGTCTTTAACTTTCATATCAACTAGCGTGGTCAAAACTATCACAACGGACTCTACTGTAATGTTGATCCCCTGGTATGTGACCTTCAATTTGATATCTACCTATTGCAAGGAATCCATAGATAGGAGAACGTTTTATGCAAATGAAAGTGCCAAGAAGACAGAAAACAGAGCAACAGAGCTTCTTAACGATATGCTTCCAAAACACGTGTTAGAAGAGTTTCAACAGGATAGACTGAAGCTTGCCTACACACACGATCGATTAACTTTTCTTTTTGCGGACATATGTGGATTTACTTCTTGGGCTAATGGAGTGGATGCATCTGAAGTGTTAACATTACTACAGAAATTATTTGCCAAATTTGACAACGACAGTACTAAATATGGGTTATACAAATTATGCACCATCGGGGATGCATATGTAGCTATAAGTGAGCCAGTCACTGAAGACAACCAAGATTATGATCCTGTAGATGGAACGGAAAGGGTACTCGAAATGGCATATTCCATGATAAGAATTATAAAAGAAATAAGAGAGAAATTATGTATCCCTAATTTAAATATGCGCATTGGATTACATTATGGGTCATGTGTCGGAGGAGTTATCGGATCTGGTCGATTACGATATGACCTATGGGGAATTGATGTTCTCACTGGAAATCTCATGGAGAGTAACGGAGTCCCTGGAAAAATTAACGTCTCTGAAACACTTAAGAATTTTCTCCTACAACAGTTTAAAAATAGATTCATATTTAAACCACATACTACTGTTCGAGTCATCTACAAGGATGTCAAATCTTTTATAATAACTGATAAGAAAGAAATCGATGCGACCAATAACTCCAAGAACTTAAACAACCGGGGGTACCTACTCAACCGAAAAATACGCAGACAGAAACACTTGGATGCTGACCTTCTATTTGATGGTAAGAGGCCCGATACCTTCACTGGCTCCATGTGCAACTCCAATTCGTTTGATAATAGCCAGGCGCTCAACAGAGATTTGTATTACATCAATGTGAAAGATGAGGAGTCCAGCTTGTAGTAGAGGCGTCTCCTTCCGTGCGCCTGTGCGCTTCATTGGCTTTGTGTTTCTCCTGTCACAGGCTTCTACTTCGGCGAAGCTCTGTTTAGCGGAGCTGGGGGCCTTCCAAAAGTGCTGAATATAACAAGTACACAAATATATATATATATATGCATATATGCATGTATGCACCTGTGCGTGTCCCCCTTTTTTTTGTATTGTATCTATCGGCGCATTTCCATAATTAACACGTTTTGTGCAAACATTTCGTAACTAATTAATCTTACACATAATTAACACAAAATGTCCTTTTCTCTTCCCTTACCATATCGCTGCACTTTTTTGAAGCATTATATGATAATATGCATATATGCCTTCCAGCGAATGTTGTCCATGTTTCTTTTTCCTTTGATCTGCCTCGTGCGCGAACCCCACTTTTGTTATGTTTTCCCCTTGTGTACTTGGCCATTTTTTGTTCTTTGTGCGCATCATGTATTTTATGTTATTTTTTTTTTTTGTGAAACAGAGTTTATGCCTCTTCCAACATTCACACGCGCATCCTGCGCTTTTACGTAAATCAACGACGTGAATATTTTCCCTTTTGTGCTTGATCCATTTTTTTTTTTTTTTTTTTTAAACCAACTTGCACACGGGCCTCTTCCCTCGCGCTCCTTTTGAATCCTTGTTACTGTGCTTTTTTAGCAGTTGTTTGTTTGAACCTTCGGTAGGCATGCATTTATCCTACACGCATTCTCGGACGAACGCCAATCCGTTCTGTGTCAGCTTTGCTTCCGCTGTGGAATCTTTTCTCCCACTGGAAGAACATATGAATATTACCTCCCCCTTTTAAACTCCTTTTCATAAGGTTTATTTTTCGAAAAAGACCAAACTGCATTGCCTCTTCTAACGAAATGAGCAAAAAAAATGCAAACCCAAAGGTTTTGAAATTGGCCGAGCGCCTTGTGGCACTAAAACAGGATGAAATTGGTAAGCGCTCCCCCCAATATAAAAATACTGTGCATTCATAGAGTGTCCCACATGTTGCAGGGCAGACAACATGGCTACCCAAACACGCAACTGCTTTTTAACCCGTTTTTGCGTGCACTAGTTTATTAACCCTAATATTCCACTGCATCATTGAGCTGTTCCTTTTTTCTCCTTTGCCGCCATCACCCTTGTAGATCATTTCACATACCTATTTAAAGAACGAATAACAGCCAAACCCAAATTCTCGAAAAAACCAGCGGACCAAATTGAACCTGTGCATCCCCACACCAAGCGACTTCCCACCCCTGGAAATTTCAATCATCAGAGAAAGAACATCATTTTCAACTTTTATTTTAACTTATTTCAAACTATAAGGAACACCTTCGTTTTCGTAAGCAAATAGGCCGCTCAGGAGTTATTCCCGAAGTGCTTTTTTTTTTTTTTTTTTTTTGTGGACAAGCTTTGTTCCAAACGGGGTGTGTCTGTATGCACATATTCTGTTGTATTGGATACATGTACACTTATGTGCGTTTTTTTTTTTTTTTTTTTTTTTTTACCCTCCTACTGCAGCTTGGTAAAAAATAAATGCGATGAGTGCCCGTGATCTGATCAGCAAAGTATGGAGTTCCCACATTCTCAAGTCGTTCATTAGTAGCCTGTCGGGGACCCTGGCGTCCGTGTTTTTCAAAAAGGCATCAGATGTGTCCATTTTATATACCAATTTTGATGGAGTAAATATATCATGGAGCATCCAAATTGGGGTGAGAATAATTTACCTATTGCTGTTTATCATTTTCAACATGCTGATGCTTAAATATTACCTCTTGTTGATGAACCACTATTCGGCTTTCCTTGCAACCATCCTCAATTTTGTTTTTAATTTTTTTTTAAGTGCTATAATGGGTGTACTTTTTTTTAGTGAGAAGAGAAACTCCTATTGGCTGATTGGGGGATTTCTCATCATCATCGGCTTAGTACTTATTATGGCCGATGCGGCAAATGAAGAAAAGAAAAAAACGTAAACGCCGAATGTCTTTCTGTTTTGCTTCCATTTAAATCTTAGTACACACCCCTTTCAACTGGATAATACACCAGGTGTTAATTATTTTTTTTTTTTTTCTGTGCCCTTTTCTTAAATAACGTGGTAAGCTGTTTGCCCTTTCCCAATTTGTACATGTCTAACATGCAACCTTAGAAAAAAAAAAATACAAATAAACAAAATAAAATAAAAATAATAAAATGAAACGATAAAACGGGGAAGGAGATACGCAGTCACACTTCAATCCTAGGTAAACTTAAAATGACACAAACGGCTAGAAAGGGGGAAAAAAAAAGGCACTGGTGACGGGGTGCACAATTAAGCGAAGCGATAAAACCAATTTGGATAAAACAACATACTACGCTAAAAACGTAAGGAGTTTTTTAAAAAAAATTCAAATAACATTTCGATTATCTTCCAGCTGTCTTTCTATATTCGCCATGAGTACGAAATACGCAACGATGCTCACTATGGCAACAACTAAGTGCAGGAAAACTAAGCTAGCATTTGCAAAAAAAAAAACTATAGCTTTGTAACAAGTACAGTCAGGCATCCCAGAAATGTTAGTAAAAACCACATCGATAATTGTGCACAGTACATATATCCCGTAGAAGCTGGAACTCAAGTCAATAATTGCCATGGCGGCTGAAACGATTGCCACCACGGACCACTCATTTTCCGTTCCCCATTCTCTGCAACTAATCACGGAGTAGTATGGAGCCATGAGGTTGGAGGCTCCTTCAGAAAGTGAAAAGGGTCAAAAAAAAAAAAAAAAAAAAAAAAAAAAAAGGGGGAGGGGGAGGAAAAAATGACACAAAAATGAGAGAAATGGTGAAAGCGAGCAGGTCAAAACTCAATTATAGGCCAAACGTTCGAAACACTCTTTCCAAGTTGGAGTCCTTACCTATAGACAAGGAAAAGCTGAACAAAGAGTCTATCAAAGGGGAGCAATGCAAGTCTGACGCCTTTGGGTATAAAAATACTCCATAAGACAAAACAGACAAGCATATATATAGTATCATTAAAATTATTAGCCACTTTCGAATAGGGTTGTAAATGAGAGGGGCCGTCCCTCCGCTTCTCAAGGGGCGACCGCATATATAGTTCAGGATTTTCATTTCGAACAGAAAAAAAAAATATACATATATCCTAATCGGGTTTTCCTTTTCCCTCTTCGGTTTTGAAACGGGCCAAAAAATATAAGCAAAAATGTGTGTGCATGCTTAGACTTCCCATAGGTAGGACAAGTAGATGTACCTGTCTGTTGTCCTTTTATGCGACAGGCGAGCAGTTATACGCACACAGCTGTGCACTTAAAAAATAAAATTTACAAAAATGTCTTCGTAAAAAAAAGAAAAGAAAAAAATATAAGCTCATACACACGCATACAACTAATACACACGTAAGGGGGACAAAGTTACCAACTAAGGGAAGCCAGCTCTAAGGAAACAACCTGGGGATGCATAATGGACGGCATGAACCCGCTTGGGTATATTTCAAACGCGTACACATGCCTTTGTACTGCACAAGATTATAGGACCCCATGATTTATCTTTTTCCTTTTTTTTTTTTTTTTTTTTTTCCTGCTTATTTGAAAAGAGCTGCTTTCCATAAGCAGTCGCGGAATTTTTTTCTGTTGTTACAAAAGGAACAAGGCGTATTTATTTCGTTTCTACTAAAAGGTTGAACTAAAAAAAAGAAAAAAAAACAAGTTCACACCGCTACCCGTTTTGGTGGTGCTGGAGCGGGGTCGAAAAAAGGTTACACTTCACAGGGGTGTATTTTACTACGTCAAGGTAGAAGGGGGCAGTAAAAGGATCGCCCCCCTTCTAACGGCGCAATAGGACAAGCAAAGGTCATCCTTCATGCCACATCTCCGCGCATACAATCATGCACATCGACATGTGCACACACACAAACGTTGCGCCCCCCATTCCAGGTCAACCTCCGTGCAAAGTTGATAGGAAGCACAGCTTGTCACCATCCTTAATCTGGTACTCATACATTTGCATAATCTCCCAGTCATATTCATTAATTAGGACTATAATGCCTGGTTTTATCTTGGCCTTTTCACTTAAATTGTAATTTTTACGCTCTACATTATCAACCATCACTTGGCAAAACTCCGTGCCATCACAAATGACATGGTCGGCAAAAACGTCTTTCCTGTCCACAAGAATGTGATTTCTTATGTAGGCAATTAAATTTTCAAAGCTGAACTTGTTAGATTCTATTTCTAACGTCACCACATTTTTGGACTTATCCTCCAAATAGCTTTCCAGGCCTCCCAAAAATTTTAATTCTACTTTCTTCGTCATGGTGTGTAAGAGACGTGTTTTCTGTTAACCCAAATGGGTTGGCAGTTTTGTGGTCAGCAAAAAAGGTGGAGCAGGTTTATTGTTGCCAAACAAAACGGGGTATTTTTTCCAAAGGTGCGTTGGCCAGAGTAATTGGAGTTTGCAACTTTCGAAGTGCCACAATTTGGCTGTATGTTCATGCAATTAATTTTCAACCATTTTTTGCTCCTGTTCAGGTTGATAACTTCAAATCGCAAAAAAAAAGCACTTATTTTTTTTTTTGCGCACATTTTGGTTCCTTTGGGGTCCGCTCGCAACTACAACACGGTGGGTGATTTCATTCTCGTATTTTCAACTATCTAGCGATTTAAGAAAATTTTACATTTTTTTTTTTTTTTTTTTTTTTTGACTACGGGGCTATATATTACATTGTGCACACCTCGCATGAGCTTCTACGCGTTGCGCAATTCTTGCAGCTTATGCGGATCTCCATTTTCTGATCATAACGCTAGCTTTCATCATGCATACACTGTTGTTAACACTTTTATAATATAAGAAAAACAGGAAAACCATTATACTTGAGCTACCATGTTGCATGAAGGGCTGGTAAGTTGACAATTGCTGCGAAGCCCTTCCACAGCGTTAGCCACATTTTGGCGCAACCCCATGGGATTACTTTTTCATGCAACACGTGGATGCCCGTCTGTACGTGCATTTTGTAACGATCCATTTTGTGACGCTCCATTTGTTCATTTAACGTCCGGTGCGCACCCCCTTTGGTCTCGAAAAAGTGGAACAAAGGAAAAAACGGTGGCAATACCATGTCTAAATGTTTTACATTTTTACAAGTTTGCCACGGCTGAAGAGAAAACGTTGTTTTTTTTTTTTTAACTAACATAAGGATAAATTTTCGCACGGTCGCCAACTGTGCTGCACAAGACCTGCAAACCAGTGGTGACCCAAACATACTGATAAAAAAAAACGAAAAATAAAATCTTAAAAAAAATAAAAGAGGTCCGAAAATGTGTTCAAAAAATACATGAACTGCTCCGCATGTGGGAAACGCTTAACGTAGGTGGGTAAAATGAATCACAAAACAATGAGGTGACCAAAGTTGTGAGTGCCATGTGGAACATACTGGTGGACATGTGGCATAAGTTGACCCACTTGGGAAAGGGTTAACATGTACATTTTTCTAACCCAAAATGCCTTGTTTTTTTAAAGCTTCTCGGAAGCTACTTAAGCTCTTACGAGTTTCAGACTGAAATTGATGATTTTCTTCCGTACGGCTTTTATACGTTAAGCCGTTTTCTGTAAAACTAGGGTTGGCAATTAAGGCATTATCAAACACATTGCTGCCGTTATTTGCGTAACTGTTTAAGTGGATCCCCTTTAGCATATTATCCAACCCAAATGTGTTGAATGGAAGGTCCCCAATTTCAGCGAAGGTTATGTCACCCATGTTACTACCTAAATGGGCATTTAATTTTGCATGTTCATCAATATTCTTTTCTTCCAATGAAGTGATGTTTTTCCCTTGCGATCCATCACGAGAATAGTGCTTGCCTAACATGACCTCCTCATTATTTACCCGCCCTAAGAAATAATCATGCCTTTGCGCATCATTCGATGTGTGTACTCCTGTCATATGTCCGTTCTGTTCCACGTTGTCTTCCACGTTGTACTTCACTACACCGTTTTCCCTTTCTTGTTCCTTCGCTCGGAATGATGGAATGGTGTCCTGTGACGTATGGCTCAAATCAGACGTCCTGGTCGTACCGTCCATATTGGCCTCTGCAGAAGAACTACCTTTAATAATGCCCCTCTCTTGTCCGTGGCGGCAGCTCAGTTTATCATTTTCTTTGCCCAATATGTCTACCCTACCTTCATCACCCATTTTGGGATTCTTACTCTGGGTCGCCTTCGCATTAGAATTGCACTTAATAGGAAGCACTTCATTCACACTACCACTGGCCTTTGCCCCACTCGGCGATTTCTCAATTATGCTGCTAACATTCGACGGGATGAGCGACTTCATGTCCTCAAGAACTTTATCAGCATATGTTGACATATCTCTGAGTCCATTATTTTTATTTCCGCTGTAGTTGAATATCTGTGTCTTCATTTTTGGCTTCGCTGATAGCGTGTCATTAGTTAAGCTGTTTCTGACCCCTACCTTTTGCACGTCCCACGATTTTGACCTCCTAGTATTTTTGAGGCCCCCCTTTTGGTTGTCTCGCAAATATTCTTTTATCTTTCCGCTCTCATTCTTATCATTGGTGTTGTTCGGGTCATTCTCTTCGCAGGGTTTATCATCTCCTTCCGCTTGACTATGTGTTATGGCTTTGTTGCACTTGGGGGGGGGCAACTGACTGCTATTTCGGCTTGCGCTGCTGCCTAATGCGCATTCCTTATGCCCCTCCTTCACACTGCTTCTATCCACCTGGTTGTAATTTACAAAAGCGTGATCATAAAATGGAGGGTTCGCATCTGGCCTCAGAGAGTTTATGTCGAACAAGTAGGAGCTGTTCAGCTTCTCCACTTGGAAAATTGTGTTGTCGTTTGTGGGGTAGTTAGCAGCGGGGGGGTACATCGCACCTACCGCTACACTTCCCACACCTTGGTAATCACCACTTATCGTATTTACACCCCATCCTGTCTTCACATTTTCGCCGCTTGTATTCACTCCATAGTATGATGCATGTGCTGTCATATCCCCTCCTACCCCGTTATGAATCATACCCATGTTCATATTTAAATTGGGATTAATTTGGACCTCATTCATATTTGTCGTCTTCTCCGCGTGAACATGGTTACAGTCAAACGGTTGGGCAGTGAATGCACCGTGGTTCCCACTGCTCGAAGGGTTCACCCCCATATAGCTATTCTGACCCAACTGGAAATTTTTATTTCTATACGCCTGTGCATATAAGTTCATATTATCTGAATAACTGTTGGGAAGGACCAACTCGGGTGGAACAGCTTGTTCGACACCAATAAAGTTTGGACCTAAAGATGTAGCATTGTTCAGGCTGATATTATTTAACATGAAATTGGTGGACAGTAAATCGTCATATAGGTAGTCTCCTTTGCTTACTAAGGGCGAGTTCTTTTCACGCGTAAACAAATCACTCTCGTTGTACTTATGGCTTATCTGCCTCGATGCATTTACTCTATCTGAACCATTTGTACGACGCGTTGCGCACATTTCTCTGGTGCCTTCTACCCCAATAGTTCCCACATTGGTATCCATGGAGCTGCCTGTGTAATTCGTGCTTGCATGCATGCGTATACCCTTTCCATTCGCTGAAGACGCCGCATTCTCATTCTGCCAATTTACGCTCTTCTGGTAACCGTCTTCCACCTCCAAGGAGCCATTAAGCGTTTCGGACGAAGGGGACATGGAATCGTTGCTCAAAATGATGGTGGTATCCTGTCGTTTATTATTCAAGCTGTCCTTTGACCTATTTGATTTTTTTTTTATTTTTGTAATCTCAAAGTTTAGTATGTCCTTCGAAATGTTTTTATTGTTTAGTTCCTCCTGTATTTTGTTCTTAACTAGCTCAGAGATGTTATTAACCAGCAGGTGTAGCTTTTCTTTACTCTTCACCTTTTTGGTGGACTGTCCCTTTGTGCATTTCTGCTCGTGCAGGAATGTCCTAAAATTTGTGTGTTTATTCATGCGGTTATTTTCACCATACTTCTTTACTTCCCGCTGAGTGTGCGTTGCTGCCTTCACCTTCTTCTTCGCACCTTTCGGAACAGCATGGCCTTTTCTTGGGGCCTTATTCTGACCAGTTCTGTGACCCCCTTCTGAATTCACGTATGTCTCCTCATCCGTTAGGAGCGTATTCTGTAACTTCACATACGGGAACACTTCATTATTTTTGAAGTCGATTATCCATGCGTGTGACTTCTTCTTTTGTGCATTTGCATCCTGTCCGTTTGTTTCAACCCTTGGCTCATCGATCCTATGGGGATAATTCATTCTGTCTTCTATTGAAGTATCCCACCTGTTTGCATATGCGGTGGTGCCACCTTCCATGTTTTTATAATCATACGGATTATACCTCAAAGCATTCACATGGTTGTTCATCGCATTCTTTTCATCTACTAGGTTGATATCTCTACCTAGGGTTGGAAACTTATTCGCATCTGCCTTAGTGTAAATGTCCTCCATGAGCTGCTCACCACATTTGATGGTGCTCAATTCCTTTATGCCGCTTTGCTGCACGTTGGCCATCCTGCTTACTGTTTCACGCTGACTTTGTGGGTGATCGCCCCCAATGGAGTTGCCTATCTGCACATCTTCCCCCTCACCATCTATTTTGTACCTGAACACGCTTCTCAAATTGTTTTCGTTCTTTTGCACCGAGTGGTCTGATGAATTTGTGAAACCCCGCGCGCTCCTTTGAGCCAACTGTGGCATTTCATATGGATTATACACTTGGTCCCTTGTGGCGTAATCCACCTGTGTGACGTCATTCAAGTCTTCCTCCCCCTTGAGCACCAATTTAGTGTGACCTTCCTCTAAGCGACCTCCTTGCATGTTTCCCTTGCTATGAGGATTTCCCTGATATACTAAATTTCTATCATACAAATTGTCCACTTGTTCTTTCCTTTGAATTATATATTTATGCATATCTTCGTTCATTTGCTTTATCCTATGCGCTACGTGTATTTTTTCTATACTCTTTAAGATTCCCTCCGTTGTGCTCCTATCTTCCCCCGTCTTAACCTTTTCAGCGTAATTCTGCCCCTCCCTTTCACTTAAGTAAAACCCTTCTTTTCCCTTCCCCTTCACACTGTCCTCATTATCGGAGAATAAGCGATGGATATCCTTCGTGATGTTATCAATTTCGAAAATGTTATTTATGTTCACGTCATTGTTTTCGTTGTGATCAAAATTGAACCTGGCATTTGAGTTTTCACCAAGGGGGAAGAAAACGTTCCTATCGGATTCTGCACCGTTCAGTTTTGAAACTTTGTAGGACTTACCCTCATTGGAGTCTTCTTTGTCTGCATGTGTTCGATTCAAGCTTCCTCTCATGCGACTATCCATCCGTCCTGGGGATACACCGTCCCTGCGTGCGCTATTAACAAGTTCCATTTCCCCATTTTTTTCGTCTTCAAGAGGAGCTTCCTTAGTTGTGTAAATTTCTTCTTGGAGTGACTTTAGACGATTTTCTTTTATTCCACCATCTGCGTTAAGAGCATCCTGTCCGCTTGATTCCTTGAGCCAACCGTCCCCCCTACACTGAGGTGATGCACCCAAAACGAATGGGGACTTTCCTCGCTGCACTTTTAAAACATCCTCGTCGTATTTCCCCTTAAGCTTCTCCAAGTAGGTGAGACATTTTTCATATTTTTTCTGCCAGGCTTTATTTTCCCTTAGTATAGTTCTGACCTTTTTATTCAACTGAGTAGTTTGACTGTTGGACGTTTTGAGCAATACGTTAAGCATGTTAATTTTTGTCTTACTTTCTTCTAGCTTGCCTTTTAGAAAGTTAATTTTGTCAACATATATTTTCTCCACCTCCGCTTGTACCGTTTGTATGTCTTCACTGCTGCGCCCCATGGCCGATTTTTTCAGTTGCACATTCTTTTGCCTCAAGTCGAAAATCTCTTCATTTAGGTCAAAAATTTGCTGCTTCAACCTATCAACATGTGCTTCTAAATCTTTTATTGCTTGTCCATTTTGTGGTTGTTCTCCACCTGAACGAGTGCCCTTTTGCGCCGGGTCGAAGTGATCAATTATCTCCTCATCGCAACGTGATAGGGCCATCACATTTGCACACAAATTTGTGTTTTCTTTACTCAAGTCAAAATTTCGATCCTTCAACATTCCAATATTTTCCTCCAGCTTATTTATGCTCTTTTCATACTCATTATGTTTGGAATTTTTTTTACTTAACAATTTTTTCAGTTTCTCATTTTCCATTCTTAGAGATTCCATCATTTTAATATCATCCTTTAAAGTGTACAGTTGGTTTTGCAGCTGGTGTATTTGTTCCTTTATTATTTTTTTATCTTTTATTTGTCCTTTGAAATTGTCTAACTGACTGTTCAGATCGAGCAAGGGATGCTTATCCTTTGTCATATCTCCGCTTGGTGTGCATATTGTTTGTTCTACAAATTCTTCAATAGAGTCATGACCTCGATTATTCTTCCTAGGTGTATCATCTAAATCAATTTGTGATTCCAGGGCTATAATCTGAATATCTTTCTGCTTCAAATCTCCCTGCATGTTTTGGTTCTGCCTGGACAGAGTATCCAACTGGTCATGTAACTTTTCTATGTGTTTTTCTGTCGCCAGAAAAAGGCTATCTTGGCTTTCCTTAATTTTTTCCATCTTAGCATAGTCACTTTTTAGCCTTTCCTTTTCTCCATGTAGTTTCTCAATTCTCCTTCTTAACCTTTCGTTATGCGATTTTAACAACTTCATTTCTTTTTCGAAGGATTTCATAGACTCGAATGTTTCCATCGTAAGGATACCTTTGCTTTTTTTCTTTTTTATCTTCCCCTTAGAACTGCAATTGTTCCCTCGCTCAGCATAACCATTGCTGCTTTTATCCATCCCGTTGGAGCTGTCCATGTGATTGTGTTCCTTCCTATCATGCAGCATCAGGATGGCCGCCTGCTCTTCATTATTTTCGCTCATGTTATCATAACAGGTTTTAATTTTTTCTAAAATTTTTTCCTTCAATTCGTTGATCTTTTTCAGTTCATTGTATTCGTCCCCATTTATATTATCATCCACAAATATGTGCGAGTCGTGAGGAGGTTCCTGCTCTCTGTTTGCTTCGATTAGGTCTAACCGTGAAACGTCTTCACCATTTACAGCCCCACTTTGGGCCCTATCCTTGGGGGTGAATGTTCCATCCCTGCTTAAACTTTTAAAAAAAATCGAATCCACACTTGTCTTTTTGTTTATCATCTCATTCTTAACATACAATTTTGTGTTAACATCCTTTATATCGGTTTGCATAAAATTGTCCTCCATGTTTCCTCCCCTACTGTTCGTCTGCACTTGTTCATTTTTTAAACTGGCGCTAACTGTTTGCGTGTTTTGATTGCTCAACACGAGGGTACTTGTTTGCGCATCAGTCAGTGTGCCTTTATTCGCTGTCCCCTCCTTTTCCTTCCCCATTAAGCATATCTCCAGTTGCCTCCTCACACTCGCGTCATTCTCTTTCTCGACGAAGTATTGGAAGGCCTTATTTAATGAATCCCCATCAATGCATTTTAAGTAGTTTAAAAAAATATCAATTTTTTCGTTTTTGTTTCCTTCCAAAAATGGCCCATTGTGTAATCCTTCAGAATTTGTACGAATATGTTTATGACCACTATGAACACCCTCCGCCATAATTTGCATGTAATTATTTCTGTTCTTACTTATACCAAAATGGGCGTTTATTTTATCATATATTTCGTCCATGGGGGGAGAGGTACCATCCACTGAGTGTTTATTCCTGTCCACACTGTCCTTTGGTGATGCGTTCAAAAGATTTCTGTCCCCCGTCTTTTCATTATAAAAACAATAATCAACTGGTGTACCCCCCCCTCCAATGTCAACACCTGTATGTACTTCATTCCCTTTTGTGCTACATTTATTAGAGTAATGTTCCTTCGTTTGATTAAAAACTTCAAATACACCTTCCACTTGGTCATTATGCATGAACGTGTTGATACCATCACTTGGGGAATAGGCCGCAGAGCTCCCTTGGGTAAAGACGTGTCCATTTTGCTGCGCCTCTCCGACTGGTTCTCCCGTATCATCAGCATCTCCTGCATTGTGTACTGCGCCCATTTGTTCACATAAAAATGGGGAATTATTAACCTTCTCGATGTTCTTAGGGTTCATGTCCTCTACGTTGAAGTCCTCTTTACTGATGTAACCACTAGGGTTAGTCTGCCCATCCATAGAGTCCTCCTCAGTTGACTCCTCTATCCCCTCTTGGCCATCCTTCTTTGGCTCATCACTAAGATCTGCATTATTTCCTTCCTTTCTCCTTTGATACCTTTGCACATAATAGGAGATATCCTTTGGTATTTCATAACGATTTAATATCCTTCCCCTATTCTCACGTCCCTCCTGTGATTTTTCTATGTCGTTTGGACTGCTCGTTTTTTCGTTAACCTTCCACCACTCAAAATTCATTTCTTTCGCAATCTGCTCATTGATGCTGTCTGCGTCTTGTTGCCCTGTCAATGCTTTGTTCTCTCCTTGCGCGCCGCTTCGCTTCAGCATGGACCCCGTTTTCTTCTCTTGTGGCTCGTGTCCTTCCTCAGTGTATTTATTGGGGGCATTATTGTCCCCTCTCATGTTAGCATGTCCTCCTTGTTTTTTCGACGCTGGAGGATCGGCGGTGTGTACCAGGCTATCATCCGTTCCGTTGTCCATCTCGTCAGTCACCTGTTCCGTGTCCTGCTCCCCTTCTTCCGATTTTTCCTCTTCTGCTTCTTCGTCCTCTTCATGTGCATCGTCGTTTATGTCGTCGTCCTCCTCTTCCTCGTCATCGTCCTGTTCTGCGCCCACAGAGCTTCCCCAATGTGCATCACCCTCTTTGCCCATTTCGTCGCTCTTAAAGTGGACCTTCCTGGTGCCGGCACAATCCTGTTCATACGTATCTGAAGTGCTGTTCCCGGACGATAATGAGGAATTTTTATCAACACTGTTTACAGCATACTGGTGTGTGTTTTCTTTTTTTTTCAATTTGCACACATTTTTTTTATTACTCTGTTTGGCAGTATGGGAATTGTGGAGGGACTCTCCTCGGGTGGGATAGTCATTTGGCCTTTTCCCCACATTTATCCCGTTCGCCGTGTTACCAACCTGTTGCGCCTTCACCAACCCCGCCCCTTTCATTAGCTTCTCATGCTCCTTTTTCAAAAACCCTATGTCCAGGTTCTCCTCACCCAAGTCCTCAAATAACCCGTTGCTGTCCTTAAATGTCTTGGGCTTGAGGAAATGTCTGGACGCATCATCACCATCGTCGACAGAATATTTATTATGGGCATTGTTAAAGGCACTCAAATTGTTGTACATATTTTTTTCAAATTCTTTTCTAAAGTTATAACTTAGATGGTTGGAAATGTGTGCACCTTCATTGAAAATGCGCCCTAATGGTTCCTTAAAAGGAAGTGCTCCTATTTTACCATCTCCTTTCATGAGTGAATACACATTTTGAGGATGACTGGCCGCCTCCCTTTGTTCCTGTCCCCAGTCATCTTCTTCACTGTCCTCCATTTGGTTGGCTTTTCTCATCAGAGTCCCTTTTCCCATTTTTCCAAATTGGACACCTTCCTCATTGTCTTCATCTTCCGCATATGATTGTTTTTCCCCATTCTGATGGAGCTCCTCCTCTGTGTCTTCCTCCTCGGACGTGTTTCCAAACCTTGGGGACTCCACTTCACTGTCACGCTGTTCATTCTTGTTGTACTCATAATCGGAAAACGAATTTTTGGTTGTCTCTTCAATGTCATAGATACTTTTCCATACGGGTTTTTCTAATTTCTCTTTTTTAGAATTCTTCAAATTATAGCTGTATGCATAATATGGTACATCTTTAATAGACGCCACTCCTTCCGATTCCGAGTCGCTATATCCGATTTTGCAAGAAACGTCTGAATGCGTTTCGTAATCCCTGAGTTGTCCTTTCATGGTATTTTCATACAAGCCAAATTGATACTGCTTGCTCATTTTTTTGTGGCACTTGAGGTTTGGATGAGGTGGTCAAATGTTCATACAGGCTTAATCGTAAATATACACATAGACGTAGGGGACGCTGTATGTGCTCATTCCGGAGAGCACCTTTTTAGAGTGCCCCCCCTACTGCACAAGCGGAATGCCAATAGAGGAACAGTCATGCCAACGTAAATATTCTCTTAAGAGGTAAGAAAAAGGGAAAAACAAATAAAAAAAAAAATCACAGATATAAGTTGTTGCTTCTGAGGGGACTCCTATATGTATCCCTCAAAAGCGATCGGAACTGAACAAACTGAGCACGTGAATAAATCTGCTGCTGGGCATATGCACTGTTGTATACACACATGTATGGAACGAAATACGCTACTCCCCGCACATACGTATTCATGAGCATACTTCCTTCCATGCATGTATACGTGTCTATTAATAAGAAAACATAAAGCGGAAAAAATGGGTCGCAGTCGAGGCAGGACCAACTGTCTAAAAAAATTGCAAACTGGAAAAACTCAAACACAACGAAAAAAAAAATTCGAAATAAATCCAAAAAAAGTGAAAACAAATATGTCAATGCAAAGCATGCACACTTCCGCTTAGCATTTCAAAGTTTTTAATTTTCCCTCAAAGAGGAGTACATAAAAAAAAAATATGTATTTTTTTACGCCTTTACAAAGAAAATGTCTAAAAAAAAAAAAAAAAAAAAATGCACCATAAAAAACGGTTAAAAATTAAAGCAAAAAAAAAAAAAAAAAAAAGCCAAAAAATGCACCACTAAAATAATCGCAGAATTACGACTAAATGGTAGCACTACGAATGAAAATATTGTGCCCTTTTGCTCCCCCCTTATTATAAGACAATTTTTGGCGGATCCCCTTCATTGTGCTTTTTTCAACTTTCAATGGCCTCTGTGGGGCTTCCCCCCCTGAGCGTTCGTTAACCCTCACTTGTGCGCGCAACAAGGCAGTGGCATAAGCAATCACACGTGTACCTTCACCTCTGCGCTTGCACATGCCGCAGTTCACACCACATGCATACTCGGATGCCTCTAAAAATGCTTGGACAAAGAACTCATCCTGTAAATCCAGCGCAGCTGTGTGTCATTAAAGTTACGAGTCTGTAGCTCCTCCAGTAGGGCCTTATACTCCCTCATGTCATTATTTATGACTAAGTTTTGCCTCTCGTATTTTTCCATAAAGCTTACACACTTGTCCTCTATGGGAGTTATCAACTTCAACCCCTTTGTGCCTTTAAAATTGTTCATTAGACAATTTGCTCTTTCGTTAAACTTCACCGCGGTCTCCTTTAAAATGGAAAACAACTCCGCCTTCTCCCGTATGGCCTCGTCATACTTTTTTCTGAAAGGTTCACAAGGTCAGAAGCGGAAAAAAAAAAAAAATGTATTATGTATAATGTAATACGCAAGGGGGGGAAAAAAATATATCCTCACAGGTGTGCACACAGCACACGTCAGTCAATCTTTTGTTCACAAAAACGGGATGCGCCTCTTCCCTTTTTGGAGCTACTGCGCCATTGTTCATCTGTGTGCGGAAAAAAGTCCCTCATTTTCCACGCCATTTTTGTTGGGGGGATACAAAACTCGGGGGAATTTCTCTACATGATTACCTCACGTCCTGAGTTTCCCCAAATATTTTCTCCGCATGGTTTATCGCTTCGTTTAAATTTTTTAAATATTGCTCTTCCTGCTTTTTGAGGATGTCGCTTATGGAAGATTCCGATGTGGAGTTAGCTTCACAGGCAGTTCGCTCTTCTCTTTTGTTGTTCGATGACCCATCACGGCTTCCTTTTTTATCCCTTTTCCCAACCCACTCTGTATTTACTAACGATTCCTGCCTAAACTTGAGGAATGATTCGAACTCCTTGTCCAGGATAGTATCAACTGACTGGAATTTCTTCAACTGCTCCTCTTGTCTATCCTTCTCGATTTGCCCATATTTCAAATTCAACCCTTTATGCTTTTCTATCTCATTTTTTATTTGCATATTTTGTTCACTAACAAATGATATTTCTTGAAGAATTTGAATTATTTCATCCTTTCGTTTTTTTTCCTCCTCCTGATAATATTTCATCATTTCGTTCTGCTTCTCCACTATGCGCGCAATGCTATTTTGCAAATTTTTTTCTCTTTCTTTAAAAAAGGTATAATTATGTTGCAGCGTCTTGTTTACTGACGTGAGTTTGTTCAAGTGTTCCTGCGGGAAATTCATCACTTCTTTTATTAAATCAGATTTGGTTTGTTCATCCAAGGGGATAGTACCAAATAGAACATTTTCAATCCTTTTCTGCGCTTCCGATTTTTGTGCCATTTCCTCCGTTTCTGGGGATCCCCCGTCTTTTCCATGTTCTTCTTCTATCCCCAAACTGCTTTCCATTTGGGACTTCTTTACATGCTTTATGAGCACTTTGAGAAATTCCTCCAAGGGGGCATCAACCGAGCACAGGAAGTTAAAAATCGGTTTATCCTCCACCTTTACACCGGAATTCCTGCACATGTTGAGGCAGACTTTCAGGTGCATATCAGCCATGTTGCAGTAAATCTCGCATATCATTTTGGCTACTCTGTTAAAATGTGCAGTGTCCACTGGGGGGTCATCCCCTGTGAAGGGTTGTCTAACGAAGTTGCTCAACTGAGCGAGCGCCATATTCAATTCTATCGCTTCAATCCCATCAGCGTCTTCTCCCTCGTCGCCCAGTTGTCCATCTCCCCGTTTTTTTTCACCGTGCCCGCCACAATAAACGTTAACGAAGAAGAAATTGTTCCTCCCCGCTGTGTCACTTTCGCCATCGCTCACAAAATCGCTAAGAAGCGCATCCTCTCCTTGTGCATTGCTAACATGTATGCTGATTAATGTGTACAAGAAATGTTCCCCCTTTTTTATCGCCTCCTGCCTGACGGCCTTCTCCTCTTTTGCTGCAAGGTCGAGGATGTCCTTCAACTTCTGCGGGTCTGAAAATTCAACTGGAGTTGTTTTTTCTCTGAATTTTTTGAATTCACTCAGGGGAGGACTATTTATTTTTCTCCCCTTTTCGCTTTTAATTCTGCCTTTGACATTCCTTTCATCTCTCCTTAAAGTACAACTTTTTATTTTTTGGTAATACGCTCCATGCCCACAGTAATTCTTTAAAAGGTCATGCCAAACGGGTGAACTGAGGCAGCCATACCTTAATGAGTACCTTCTCTGTTCGCTGTTTTTTTTTAAAAAAATATCTACCAAGTTTTTTATTTGCGCATCGCTAGGGTTGTCAAGGGGGTCATTCCTTTTAACCCCGTCGCTGTTGTATTTACATGTGTGCGACTTGTTCGCGTTACTAATAAAGGAGACAACACACCCACTCCCATTTTCTGCGTGGCTTCTCAACAAGCCATTTACTATGTCTTTATTTATTATATCCTCGCTGGAGCAGTCAGCACAGCTGGCCAATTTGGCATCGTCATTAGCACCACCATCGTAGTAGCACTTCACTTGGCGAAACCGTGCCGAGTTCGAATTTACACACTTTTTATAACCCTCTTGCAGTTCCTCCAGTTCCCTGCTTACTGCACCATGGTTGGTAATTCTTTGCTTTACTGTTATGTACAGCTTTAATTTCCCATGGCACTGATAAATCACGTTATTCACAAGGTTTTTCTTTTCAGTTGGCATTGTAATGCTCACTTAGCCAGGCAACGCACTGCGCGTGCATGCGTATGCTTGTTTGTAGAGATGTTCGCGCGTGTGTGTGCATAGACATGGGTTCGTAACGTTGGCATGTCTGGACACGCATGTACATAGGCAAGCCCCCAAGCCAGGCTCACTTAAACATAACCTTCCACTGCAGGCCTTTTTTTTTTTTTTTATTTAGTTCATCCTCCCGCAAAATTACGAACGCAGAAAAATCTGCGTTTTGTTATTTTATTATTTTATTATGTTTTTTGTTTTTTTTTTTTTTTGTACTCACAGGACGTGACGTCTTTGAGAATTCACTTTGGGATTTAAAAAGGGAAATTTTAAGGCAAGCATTTTGGAAGGAAAAAATTAAGAGCGCGTACATTAACAGGCGAAAGTGAGAGCGCAAAGATGAATCGAGGATTTTTTAAAGGTGCAAATGTTTAAAGCGCAAAATAGGAGGAGAAAAAAAAAAAAAAAAAAAAAAAAAACGGACAAACGAGCAGCACACTTTGCCCATAAGCGACGCCACACTTATAGACCGAGAAAACCTACCGCCCAGCTATTGTTTATACCTTTTATGACAAAATAGAGAAATAAAATTTTTCTAGTGATTACCATTTAAACAGATACAAAGTGAGCTTCATTTTTTTTTTTTTTTTAAATTTGCGCAATGGGCATGCAGGTAAAACGTTTAACGTGTGCCATTTTAAGGGGATTTTTTCTTATGACCATATTGTTCACACATTTAAATCCCTTTGGGATAGAAAAAAATTAATGCGCCACATGTACGCACACACTTTTTCCGTGACGTAGGCTGTTTTATCCCCTGTCTGTGGCACCCCTGTAACAGTTGCTACAAATGAGCAGAAACGCACAAATGGATCACTTGGAATGTTTTCCCTCCTTTGCACGGTTAAACATGGACATGTGAGAATGGGCCAATGTTTACAAAAAGGACATACGTTATATGCTCAGTACGTTACATGCAAAACAAGCTAACGTTTCCACAAAAAAATAAAATGAAGCAAAACAAAGCGAAGTACAATAGATCGGTGAGCGCAAATTGTTCTTCTCCCTCTTATGGGAGACAAGGCCTTTTCACACTCATGCATGCAAACTGTGTGAGTAATCAAAGATAGCATAGGGCTCGATTAACCAAAATAGGGGAAAAAAAAAAATGTATGTAAGGAAAAATTCAACGAACAAGCGAAATGGAGCCTCATTTTCCCCCTGTTCAGCACGGATGTCACACATATGTACAACTGTTGCAGCTGTTTTAGAGCCTTTGAGCTTGAAATGATATTTTGCTTTGTTTATTTGCCTTCCACATTAAATCATTAAAAAAAAAAAAAATTAAAGGGGAAAAAAATGGCGAATGCGAAAAAGCGTGATCATACGGGCAGTCACACACAAAGACATTTAAAAATTAATTCAGAGAAAGCAAAAAAAAACATCATTCGTGTTAAACATTAAATTGAAAACAACAGAATAAAAACACTTAACAAAGATTTCAAAAACGAAACTTTATGTACACACATTGGTTTTAAAAACTCCTTCGGCGAAATTCTCCCTGTACGCAATATACATTCATATGTACAATAACATACATACGTATAGCAATAATCCCTGCGAGCAAAAATTTCACACCTCAAGAGAGTAGACACCAACGAAACGAACATAATGAGCCCTCTAGTTGTAGATACATATGACTGCGTCTATTTAAGTAATTAAACAGAAAAAGAACAAAAAATTTTCTGTGTGTATATATGTACGTTCGCGTGTCATTAATATGTGGACATTTCTCCCAATGCCTCTTTTCGTTGTAAAATATGTCAACGCGCGTGAACATTCGCACATATACACTTGTACATATTCCCTTTTTTTTTTTTCTTCTTCTTCGCAGGACCGCAACCAGCAAGCACGTACTACTACCCCCTAGGCATGACGTGGAAATATGTCGTAAGCTCTAAATCCACAGGCTGCTTCGGAACGACGAAAAAATACACCTTGACCCCAGAGACATACTACTACCCATATTACTATTACTATGTTTATTACACCCCAGCCGAAACGGCCATGGTGTGCGCATCGAATAAAAAAGTAATCAAAGATAAAAAAAAGAAAAAGGACGAAGATAAGCCAGAGCTAAAAGACGAATCTTCAAAGGAAGGGAGTGAAAAAGAAGAAGGATTGAAAAAAAGTTCAGGCAAAAAAAAGTATGAATGTGTTGAAGGAGAACGAGTAGTGAGGACTTACCTACCCGTAGTGGAACCGTTCTATTACACCAGCAGCTATTACGTTCCACGTGCAATTCTTTTCCCATAGTGTTCGCCGCTGCGATGAGGAGCAATATCTTGTAGGCAGAAAAGTCTGCATTGAACTTGCCCCCAATGTTTATATATGCCATTTTTGCACACCTGTTCCCGCGTGCATGAAATTTCGTGCTTGATGCGTTTGCATCGTGGTAAAACTAACGGGGCAGGCATATATATATGCATCGTTTTACTTAACCCACCCTTGAAGAAAAAAAAAAAAAAAGTGGCCTCTTGACCATTTTAATATTTCCTTTTTTTTTTTTTTTTATTCTTTCGTAAGTTCTCATATTTTTGGATATGCTTCTTTTTAATTTCTTCTGTCTTTTATATTTAATATTTGTTGCAGTAACACACGTTTGACCTTTCCTTTTTAAGAACAAACTCGTTGTACAACTTTGCGACGTTTTTACAATGTGTTTTTTTATTTTTACCTGACCCATTCATACAACATGTTACCCCGTGAAACGATCATTATTAACCTGCAAACTTGATTCCAGCAGCGCTTTAAAATACGCATTTTTGTACTTACGCTAATTTCTTTAAAAACAAAAAGGTTAATCAAATGGGTGCGTGGAATGAAACGACTGTCTCGATTGGAGAATAATTCGTTTGTAGTTACAAAAAAAAAATTAAAAAAATAAATCATAGGAAAAATTCAAAATTTAAAAAGGTGATGTGTGTGTGACCGCTCGCAACTGTACCACTACTAGCTGTAGGTACGAAAAAGGGGAGACTTATCTAGGATCCACAGGGAAAAAGTCCGCCCTGTATTTTACTGAACATCGATGCACTACATGTTTGTTTCCAATATTACGGCAAACGAGTCGAGTGTGCCCTGAACAGATATTAACGCAAATGAAAGGCGCTGGTGTGACTTGAGCAATCGCGCCAGATAAGTTCGATCCACTTGAATGTATTGCAGCACTACACTGTACTGTGCGTTTATACCATGCTTAATTGTGCCCTACCCATATTCACAGCAGTTTGCACCGTCGCAACGGTCACCATGCTGCATTCAAAAAACAGAAAGAAATCCCTTTTTGCTGCTCACCGTGAACAGTGTGCTAATCCACGTAGTGTCTGTTCCCCTGTGCGTGCGAACATCTCACTACTTGTTGTAACTGTAATTATAGGTCGTTTTAAACCTATGATTTTCACTCATATAGAGGTCTGAATTTTCAACTGGTTGGACAAGGTTATTGGTATTTTTGTATTGCGTTAAGTGGAATCGAGTGGCATTCAGGTGCTTGCTTAAGAAGTCTTCCTTCTTAGGCATGAAGTTGTTCCGTATTCTCTCTCTTATAACATAGGAGGGGCAAAAGGGGTCCAGCTCTAAGTTGTAATTGGCCACTACATCGTCGTGTTTTTTAGCAATATTGGCATTTCTGTTGTTTAGGACATGCTCACTGGAGGACCTCTCGCGAGCACCACCCTTACCAGACTTATATCTCTCCCTCTGTAAATGTTTAACGAATTCGAAATATGGTTTGTTGGTATTTTTAATCCAGTTGAGCATGGACTTCTCCTCAAGTTGATAATTTGCCAGAAAATCATTTACATTGATGAACCCCTTCTTTTCCGTATCGATATATTTTAGCAGTATGTCAACATCCGTATTTGAAATATCTTTAATTTTTAGCTTTTCGAAACTTTTACGTAAATCTTCCTTCGTTATATAACTATCCTTGTCCATGTCTAGATGTTTAAAAATTTCGTAAATGGATAAGTATGAAACTTGCGAATCCGTTTTCGTCTTCTCCTTTTTTGTGCTTATATAATTTGACTTGAAATTGTTCCTCACCGAGTAGTCTATTTCTTCGATTAAAAATTTTGCCCTTTTAATTTCGTCTTTGTTTAATTCTTCCGAGTATAACTCCCCCACAACTTCTGAGGGGGGGATATTTCTGGAATAAAAATCGTACGCATCTTTTATGCTTTTGTTTTGACTATTCAACATTTCATAGTCGATGTTTAAATTTTGAATGAAGTGATCCACGGACACTTCGTGGTCTTTGTTAGTCAGCAGGGTAGATATGTAAGCCTTCATGTTAAATTTCGTCAACCCCTCCTGTTTTTTTGTTCCTTTTGATTTGTTCTCCGATTCGTGGGAATAATCACAGTTGGGTTCACTTTGTCCCCCTTTTATATGAGGAACATCCTTTCCCCGTTCTTCCATTATGTCCATGACGTACTTTTCCAGCTCGTCAATTTTTATTTTGTCTTTACCTTTGAACAAATCAGCTAGCTCCCTCTCTGATATGAGTTCCTTAAACTGTTTGGAAAATTCGGAAGCCTTCAGCCTCACATTGTCAATATAGTTAATTGTTTTTAACTTCACATCCTCTGGATTAAAATTGTACTTTAGCATTTTATTTTTTAACTTGCTGCACACAATTTTGTTTACATAGCTATTTTCATCATTCCCCCCCTTGAGATTAATAAAATGGGAAAAGTCTTTATAATTTATTTCTTCCCCTTCGCAATTTAAATTGCTCTTCAAAACACACCAGGAGTATTTTATCTTATTTTCCGCCATGCTGGGAAGTATATATTTGACCATGTGTTTATATTCTTCATAATTAAATTTGTCTATGCTTCCCCCATTGGATGGATCCATGTCCCTGTCCCCATGGGCGTGATTTTCCATTTCTGCCTGACATTTTGCACTGCGCTTGTCCATTATTTGTCCAATTTTGTACCTCAACCTGCTCCCCTCTGAGTTGTGCACGTGACTTAAATAGCTCCACAAATCGGTTACGTCAATTTCTTTTTCGACTTTATCATTTGAGTTATCTTCTATCTTCACATTTGTGACATTTATTTTTTTCTTGCATTTGTTTGGCTTAAATTTACATGGGCTGTCCTTAACATAGCCATTCTGCACACCATCAGTAATTTTAACAAGTTGGACAACCTCTTCCTTCGCGCATTTCTTTTCACTTTTCCCAACATTGAGAAATTCCCCTCGTTCTTTTTTATGTTTCTCTTCCAGTTGGTTTGAAAAGATAGTACCATTCACAATTCGAGCACCATCCTCCTTATGATGTCCTCCCTCTACACCTCCCCAATCAGCGACATTAGAATAATCAGACACGAAGGAGTGGAAACTTGGTTTGTTCGATTTCCCTGTCTTATGACATCTTTCCTTTTTTCTTGTTGCCATTTAGAACACATGAACAGGTTGGGTAAAACAGCAGCGAGTGTAATAATATTTTCATGCTTTCTTACCACTAATGTGTGGATGTAGTGTTTGTGAGGGGGTCAGCATGCTGGTACCGCAGCGGATAAGTAGGTGGACAAAAAGATATATTTTATAGAAGTAAGAAGCGGAAGCACACACAAGTACGCAATCATCAATGCTGTTAATATCAAAATGGTTTATATTTAAAAAAAGGTGATTATTTCATATATACCTGAAAAGTTCATCTCACCGCGGGGTTCACAAATGGGTGTCTTTTTTTTTTTTTTTTTTTTTTTTTTCCCCTTATACTAAACGCACCCCATTTTTACCTAATTGCAAATGCTTAGGGTTCGGATAAATTCGTCTCATGGGAATGTTCATAAAAAGGGGACAAGCAGGAATGACACAAGTGTTTTACGCATAGGACATAGAGTATAAATCACGGGGCGCACTGCACATTGGGATCCCGTACGACATCTGTGCCCACCTAAACATATGCACACTAATGCATGAACAAGGGTAAGGGGCAAACTACACAGCATTTTTCTCCTTCGTTCCTTACCCCGTTCGCTAATCCGTTCAGTTAGGTAAAATAGCACATCCTGATTAAGCTGTAGCAGTTGGACGTGAAGGGCAGGAAAAAAAAAAAAAAAAGAATTAATCATCCCTAGAAGAAACATCTCACGCGAACGCAGAGAAGAGCTAACAAAATGAAGAAAAATGCAGAAGCCTCTGAAAGACAAGGAAAAGTCGAAAAGAAATGCATCCAGGACATGCTAAAAGAAAACGACTGCGAAACTCTGGAGGAGCTTAAAAATTTAATAACCTTCCTGAACAGCGAAAATAAAAGGCTGCACTCAGTGAACATTGAATCGCTCAAAAAAATAAACATCCTTACTGTCAGGGTGAAGAATTTAGAAAGCTTAGCAAAAAATTATGACCAGTCTTATGAAAATGGAAAGAGCTACAAGGACAAGTTAGAGCAGCTGAGCCACAAAGTGAATGCGCTCATGGGTTACGCAGTAAGTGTGCTCGACGGGTGGTCCCTGGGGATGTACCCCGCCTGTTCATTCTGCGTGAAAGCGATGAAATGTACACTCCCTTGTATTGTCCCAATGCTCTCTCTACCCCGTTTAACCGCTCCGCTTCGTGCCCGCTTCCCCCGCAGAAGGACAAACAAAACGAGTGCTGCGAACTGATCGGAGAGCAAGACAAGTACTTTAGAAACTTCTTCGCAAATCTGAATAAAATAATCGAATCGATTGTTTCGTTCAACGTGCATGGTGCCCAAGGAGTAGGTAATGCCTGTCCTCGTGTGAGCAGCCCCGTTGATGGGGAAACCTACCGTCAAATGGGCAAGCCCAAAGGGTCCCCTTCGGCTTGTACATCCGACGATGACGATAAAAATTACGGTTACGCCAATTCGGAAGATGAAGATAACGACAACGCACAAAAAAACGAAGACCAAATACACACAAAACGGTCTAATTATATAACCGAGACAAAGGGACGAACGCATAACAGAATCAACATACACGGTGCAATATCCAACCATCCCGATATATCCCCACTTGATGAGTCACGAATGAAAGGAGAACAGGACAGATGCGATCAGAGAATCGATAAAATAAAAAGTTTATGCGAGTCATTCAAAAATATAGAAAATGATGAGTCTTCCAAATCAGCCAATTCTGATGGAAGTAGAAAACCAAATGTGAATTATCCCATTTCGTCAAAGCAAAAAAAAAAAAAGAAAAAAAAAACAGTAGATAGTCAGCCTGATGAGCCATTTTATTCAGAATTTGAAAATGAGCATATGCAGGAGTACCAACTGGAGAATGACGAAGACATCAAACTGGTCCATAGTGCAAATTTAGGGGATGGAAAAATACGTGAAAAAATGACGTACAAAAAAAAAACCGGAACAAAAGTGGATGCACACAACAGGCCAGACAATATTCTCGATTATGATAAGGACATAAAAAAAAAGTTCAACAATTTGGTAAACGACACAAGTGGTTGTAGTAGTGGTGGTGGGGGAAATAAAAAAAATCATGAGGTGGGTGTAAAGAACCCTTCCAATAAAGTTCATAGTGCTCAAAGCAACATCATAGACATTTTAAATAATCGAATGAATAAGGCCTCCTTGGAGCACATAGAAAATTGCACTACTCCAAAGTACGTCAAATATAATACCATACATCGCGAAATTATGAATCCGCGTCAGCACTTGGTTAATCAAAACAAAAATTCTGTTGATCATATTATTTGCCTGTAACGTCTCTCATTGTATGTGTGCAGCGTTCCACCCATAGCCCATCCCCCGCGGACAAAACACACTGCGCGAGTTACAACCCTACTGCGTGCCTTTCTGCCACTGCCATTGCCATTGCTTCATTATAATATGAGCCCCTCAGTGGGTAAGTGTCCATTATAAACGTTCGGCTATGAGGAGCACGCTCATTATAAACCGTCTGTCTTGTCACTTTTTTTTTTTTTTATTAATGTAATACATAGCGTATGTTTCTCCTAACTGCATCGTTACATTATTTTTCGTCTTTTAAAAATGTATGAATTCTATGTGCAATATTTTTTTTTTTTAAAAACTTCTTTTATTGTTAAACCTACATTTTGGAAGTTATGCGGAAGGGGAAACTCTGAAAAGAAAAAAAAAAAAATAAAATATATTCTCCACATGTGGCCGCCTTTAAAATGTTATCCACTCCGAGAAAGGGGAAGGAAACTCCTGCCTGGATATCCCCCACAACGCAGCATTGCTCTTTTTTTTACTTTACACTCGCTCCAAAATTGACCAATTTTTTTCTCCACTTATGAACTGGCAAATATAGCATGGAGTATTTCAAAATGATTTTTCAGGCATGCCAGATTGGAACATTTTTTTTTTTTTTTTTTTTTTTCATTTGGGAACATCTTAAATGTGACCTCTGAGATCACAGAACTTTTGCGTATATATCCCTTATTCGAACAAGTGTGAGGGACTTTTTCTTCCTCCGATGTGCCAACAGAAGAAGCTCGAACATGAGGAATTTCTCTTTCCGAGCGATGAGGCCCATATGTACTTGCATACACATGTGTGTACTTGCTGAGTCATGCTAAAACAGTGCCACACCAGTTTGGCATGCGAAAGGAGGCTTCTCATTCCCATGCGCTTGACACACTCAGCAATTGGCCTCCCCTTTGGTCCAAACATCCCCCCGCACACAAGTGTACGCACACAAATATGCGCACATAAGCAGCACACCACACGGTACGTATCGTAATTTCCCCAACGGATGAAGATGTGAAATGCTGAAGTTTATAAAATTTTGTTTCGTTTATCTGGTTTTAACCAACGCTAAGAAGACCCGACGCACGAATGAGAAATGTCCCCTCCTTTTGTTTTTATATGGCTCCACAACGTATGGTGCAAAAAGATGGAAGAGCCAAAGTGGTGTAGGAAAAATAACCCCATTGCATTTGAAGAAAAGGCTGGACCCAAACGACAAGTACACAGTGATCAAAAGACATGAAGCAAAAGTTCAGAGAAATTTAAAGAGGAAGTACCTGATTGAAAGATACAAGGAAAAAAGACAGCTACTAAAAAAATACATAGCAGAAGCATCCTCCCCTATTGAATATGTGTACTGGAAGTACAAGTTGTCCTCCCTTCCCAGGGACTCCTGCCCTGTCAGGTTCCGGAACAGGTGTGCGATCACAGGTACGTGTGAACAAGGGAAGCCGAGAAAAATGCGCATATAAATACACGCAAAAATGAGCTAAAAAAAAAATGTCCATATATATCCATTTTTCCTACCTCTCCTACACAGCGTAAACACAATAATATGCGTGCCTCCCTTCCCCCCGCAGGCAGAGCTCGCGGATATTACTCCTTCTTCGGTCTGTGCAGACACCAAGCTCGTGCGCTCATACAGAAAATGTTCTTCCCTGGTTTTGTCAAGGCATGTTGGTAGCATTTTAAAACCTCTCCAGGGATGATGGATGAGGGGCTTCTTTTTTGACGCCACGCTGGATGTGATTTGGCGGCTATGACAGACACGGGCAAATTGATAAATATATTTTTTTTCACGTTTTCCACGAGTTTCACTGTTGTGTGTTTTTCTTTACCTCTTTTTGGGACCACACAACGCACTTCTGGAAACAGTTGTGTCTGTATTCCCCTGCTTGCAAAATGCCAACCCGGCTACATCACAACCTTAATATAGTAGTGAATAAAATAAATAATAAATGGACATTTGATTAGCAAGTTTTGCCATTTTTTTTTTTTTTTTTTTTTTTTCCTTCCTGAGAAGGTTATGTTAGCATGCTTTCCAACTTGCCAATGCGTGAAATTTTACTCCAACTATTACCCAAAAGTACTGGCGAGCATTTGTCGCCTAGTTCAGTTCCCTGCACACATATGTGAAAAAAAAAGAGTATTTTTTTTTTTTTTTAATCCCAATTTTGAGATGAGTCCAGAGTGTCCTGCTCTTCCTACTGACATAAGCTGCGCGACACGTTTGAAACACCGTTACAAAAGAAGAAATTCCCCCGTGTGTGTTCTTTCGCGTCAGCCATGCGATCGAACCTGTGTGCTAGTTGTGTGCCTACATGTATGTTCGTCTTCTCTACGCTTAACTTTTACCAAATTTTTTTTTGTAAAGTGCTGCATCTCATTGCGTACCGGGGATGTGACATATATGCGAAAAAATATGTACATTCCCTTTTTCACCTTTTCCCGAGTTGTATGTTGCAACGCATTTGTGTGTCATTTGTGTCGGTAGGGGGGCAAGATGATTAATTATGTATATATACTACGCACCACTGCAGAGCACTACATTAGGGTTATTTAAAAGGGCGGGGAAAAAAAGCAACACAGTGATAACTTATTGCCGTTTACTTTTTTTACGCAACGTTCCTTGTAGAGTTTTCTTTTTTTTTTTTGTTTATTCGTAGAAAATTATGGTGCATTTTTTTTCTTTTTTTTTTTTTCAACATTATTAGTAGATTTTTATATTTTGTTATTTTCTCCTTTTATTCTCCCCAGTGTATTGTATTTTTAAGTAAAAAAAACTCTCAACAGGTGAGAAGCTGCTCTCTATTTTTTGTAGCGGTACGTGTTTACGTCGCCTTAGTATACATGTTTACAATTCCCCCAAGGGGTGAAGTCAACGTTGGAAAAAAAATAATTAACAAAAAAACCTAGTTAGCTCCTGTGAGAAAAATCCTCAATTGAATTTTCTAAATGGAGAAAGGTGCAACCGTTTGTAGGCACATGGGAAGATACAATTTTTTGCTGCACAAGTTGGGTAATCTGTAGAAGCAACACCCACACAGCGGCATCTCTCGCGTGATGGTAAACCAAGTCAGAACGAACGGACCTTCTGGAAGCCAGACGTTTCCCCACACATAACGCACATAAGGAATGCATATGCAGACGTAACACAGCTAGTACGCACCAGAAAAGTGTCTACGCAAGCGAAAGATTTTTTTGTTGTTGTCTCTCTGCTCCGTTTACCGCTTCCTTTCCCCCCCGCGGAGTCTCACCCGAACAACACACACACACACACTGCGTAAGATGTGAAAATGCAAAACATTCAAAACATCGTGAGGAGAAGAAGTCGCTTCTTCAAATGGGACGTGCAGTTTTACAGCAGCAAATTAAGGGTGGAGAAAAAGGCCGAGCAGAGGCAAAACGACCGGCACAATGACGCCCACGCGAAGGGAAAGGAACAGAAATACAATCTATGGAGGTGGGGGTGCTCAGGCGAATGTATTTTTTCCTCCGTAAAAGTTGGAGAGAAAAACAAAATGCCAGAGAAGGTCCCAAATTTTGAAAATGTAAAAATTGAAAAAATGTCGGCTGGATGCAACCATGCAGCCTTCATAGTCGATGGGAAAATATTCACCTACGGTTTGAACGACAAAGGACAGCTAGGAAGATCTATAGAGGATGAAAATGATAAAAGTAAAAAATACACCTTAACACCAAAGGAAGTGAAGGTTGAAGGAAATGTAAAATTCAAAGATGTATGTTGTGGTTTTAAACACACAGTAGCCGTGGATGTAAATAATAACTTATATACTTGGGGATGGGGTGGGAATTTTTTTAAAGGAGCAAACGGACTAGGGCATGGAAACAAGCAGAATTTAAGTACCCCCAAAAAGGTAGAATCATTCAAGAGTGATGATTCTGAGTTTGTAAATATCTGTTGTGGTGACCAACATAGTTTAGCATTAACAAAAAATGGCAAGGTGTATGGATGTGGACGAGGGGAGTTTGGTAGATTAGGTAAAGGAAACCATGGAGATCAATTATTTTTTGAAGAAATCGATTTTTTTATTAGTAATAATATCACCATTAAGGGAATTTCTTGTGGTCATAGTTTTTCTGCAGCCTTGTCAACTGATGGGGAAGTCTACGTGTGGGGCAGGAATGACTATGGACAACTGGGCATAGAAAATAGCATAGGAGATTTGTACTCCCATGAGGTATACCCAAACAAGGTCAAATATTTCGACATGGAAAATATTAAGATCAAATTTATTGCTTGTGGTGATAATCATATGATTGCTTGCTCAGAAAATAACGTCATTTTTTTCTGGGGTTCCAGGGCATGGCTCGAACCAAAAGCAATAACCCTAAGTCCCCTCTACCAAAATAGCATCATTAAAAAAAATATAGACAAAATACAGGCAGGCGGAAATACCTACTATTATTCTATGCTTCTTTCAGACAATAAATTGTACTCTTGGGGGAAATACAACTCCTCTTGTTTGGCACTGAGCGATAAAAAAAATCACAACGAACCCACGCTCGTTGATTCGAAACTCTTTAATGACGAAATCATTTGTGACATTTCCTGTGGTCGGGGCAGGGTCCTCGCTAAGACGTTGGCCGTGGATTGACACTTGGCTCTACGGTGTGAAAGAGGCCGTGCCGTCTTATGTTATCCCCCTTTTAACTTATGATGTGCGTAACCATAATTTGCCCACCCAGTTTGGCTATACCTCCCCCCCATGGTGCAGTTCATTTGTTGGCCAGCCGCTGGCCTGGCATGGAAACGGTCTGCCCGTTTCTCCCGCGTAGCGTTTTGCACGGTACGTTTCACACGATATGATTTACTACTTATGTGCATTTTTTTTTTTTTTTTTTTTTTTTTTTTTTTTTTTTTTTTTTTTTTTTTTTTTTTTTTTTTTTTTTTTGTCATGCTTGATCATCTTTGGACTTAAAAACAAAAAAGCACATGTCCCCATTTGCCTTTCAGTTCTCCCCTTTTGACAATGATACAATTTATGTACCATTCTGCTGAATATTACCAACTCGTCTTAAAAACAAAAAGGGGAAAGACAAAGGGAGCGTATGACATGCCCCCCGTAGTCATTTACCACGTAGGTGTTTTTGTCCCCTTTTGTATGCCCCCTTCTTTGTTGGCCCCTGTGGATAGCTTCAAACAAAACACTGCCCTTGGCACTCATTTGACATATTGATGCAAACGTTTCGAAATGACACATTAAAAGAAAGAAGCGCGTTTGTTAGACTAAATCAGAAATGGTTTTCCAACAGCGGATCCAGGAAGGGACGATACAAGTTTGGTACCCACATGATGAGGCATAAATGGATCATATTTGTGAAAATGGTAACGGATTTCATCCCCCCCACTTTTTTTTTTTTTTTTTGCCACCACCAAAGGAGCATTTTTTGCAGCCTATGAAATACATATACACAACGTGGTGCACCGTTTAAGTTTTTTTTTTATGGAAGCTTCTGTGTAAACTATATAGAACCAGAGTTTCCATGTCGATGGCGTGTAGGACATAGGACCGGTGAATGTATTTTTTCCAAACGGGAGAATTGGTTCCTAAGACTGGTTAAACCGCCATGTAGATGTATCCTAGCCATTTGGGGAATTTTTTTTTTTTTTTTTTTTTTTTCTTATTATCAACATGGCTATTTCAACAAATGGAAAAAAGTAAGCACTATTTCATTTAAGGGGCATATTAAAAAAAAAATGCGCATTTTTGCTCCTTGAAGATATAGAAAAATAAAATAAAGCAAAATAATAAATTCCTGCACGCGAGCGAAATAACGCATTTTATGGCACTGGAGGTTGGCTTTGAACCATTGCATTTTACTGTTAAAGCGGACCGGGTTTTTTATAACTGCCCTATTTCAGCTTTTTTTTTTTTTTTTTTTTTTTTTAAAGTGCCAAAGTAGAAAAGCGAACGTAATCGCTATTCAGCAAAATATGAGGAGAAAATTGTCCCTGTTGTACCAGATTGGGTTCATAATCTTTACAGGGATGTATAAAAGTCAAAAATAGGAAGGAGGAAAAAGTACTATAGTGTCAAGGTTGACCGTGCTGAATTTAACGCCCAGTAGTTTATGCTTCATTTGCATGTGTTTCAAATATGCTCATGTAGATGGAATATCCTTATGGCTGTGCTGTGGGGATGCATTTATGCATAATAATATGAGCATGGTAGCGTGCCCATACGTGGTACATCCCACTAGCCCCCTTTGCTATTGCATTTCCGCCTGTCCCCCCACCCGTCAGTGAACCACAGCCAACCCTGTTCGCCGCCTGTCAACTGAACCACCCAATTAGCAGCAATGTAAATGCGCAAGGTTTTGTTTCCCAAGACGAGATTACAAGAGTACACGCACGAGAGGGAAGGGTTTTACTATATTGCAAGTTAGGGGGAATCCTATTGCTCCACAGAAGTCAGTCTTCGGTGAAGGGGTTCCGTGGGAAGGAGGAAATTAACCCCCCCTGGAGTGCGTCATACGTATGAATGTGTGTATAGCTGCGTGAGTAGCACCCCGCGCCTGCGTAGACTCGCTTGAGTAGAGTGACCTGCGTAGACTCGCTTGAGTAGAGTGACCTGCGTAGACTCGCTCGAGTAGAGTTGCCGTGTAGACGCACCTGAGTGAGCGGCCCGCACCCAAACTAGGTCAACGTTCCAACACGCCCACTGCGACGAGTCTAAGAGCAATGGGATCAGCGCTAAGTGTGCCAAACGCCGCGGCCGGCGAGGCCAACGCCCCAAACGATAACGCAGCAGGAAACGAAAATGCTAGGACCCCATTTTTTCAGAAGCTTATCTCCATCATTGTGCAAATGCTAATCATGCACATGGTGATGTATTTCATAACGGGAGGGAAAAACAAAACGGGAACAAAAAATGGAAGTAAAATACAAGGCCAAAATTTAACACTAAGCAATAGTCTAGAACATGGAGATATATTTGACCTCTACCTATTTCTGAGTGACAACCATTCAGTCGATTATGAATACATAAAAAAGAAAAGTAAAATGATACAAGTGAGGGAGAAGGAATTATACACATATAAACAGTTTAGTAGTTATGACAAAAATAACTTTAGCTTTTACTTAAATGATTCATGGAAAGGAGAAAAGTACCTCAGCGTCATTATGATCCCACTGCACTTTTATAAAAATCGCAACGGGTCCGATTTACTCAATAGCACAATAAAGGACGAATTCAGGAAAAAGCTTTTAATTGAGAATATCCCGCTGACAGTGAAAATGAAGCCTTTTGAATCGGAGGAAGATACAAAATATAATTTGATGGATGGAAGTTATGAAAATAAAAAAAAAAGATTAAAAGAGAAAGAAGAGAAGAAAGGAGAAAAAATACAAAAAGAAGAATTCTATCATATAAAAAAAAGAATAGATATTAACATTATTTATGATCAAGCAAAACATCGAATTAGCGAATTTAATATGCCTCATTTGAAGACATGGAAAATTAATATACACAACAGTACTTACACCCCTCCAATATTTTTGTCTGACTTTTGGTTGATAGAAAATGATTACTATGTATTAGATAAAACCTTTTTAAAAGATAAAGACAAAAGGACCAGTTACATATCGGTGTACGATCCGTATAGAATAACAAAGACGCAGAAAGATATTCATTCCTACGTCATAGAGAAAAATGCTGATGAAAATAAGTTAGTAAAAATTGAAATAAATTACGGCACCTGTAGTTTTATGTATTATATGTTCATAAAACAAATGGACACATCAATACAAATGATGGACAAAGATAACCAAACATTTTCCTTCCAAAATTTGACAAACGCAACAGCTACAAAAGAAATTAATATGATGAAAAAAATTATAATGACTACAAATATTTACATGTTGATTTTCTCTGCTGTTTTTATTTTGCTCCATTCTATATTCTCATTCTTCGCCTTCAAAAATGATATGCAATTTTGGTACCAAAATGAGTCTATGGAAGGACTATCAGCTCTTAGCGTTATAACGACATTCGTGTGCGACATCATATTAGCCTTATATTTATATGACTCTGAGAATACGTCCTGGTTACTACTCTTCGAGATGTTTGTTGGAGTGGCACTCTCTGCGTGGAAAGTTACCAAAGCCGTACATGTATCCTTCAGTAAATCCTATCCCTACATCATAATGAAAGACAAAAAGAATTATACAGAATCGATGACCAAGAAGTATGACAAAATTGCGATCAAGTATGTTGGAATTGTTCTTATCCCCTGCTTCATAGGATATGCTATTTATTCTCTCTTCTATTATAAGTACAAATCTTGGTACTCCTATATAATATCTGTCCTTGCTGGAACGGTTTACACCTTTGGCTTTATTATGATGACCCCACAACTGTATATAAATTATAAATTAAAATCTGTTGAACACTTGCCATGGAAGGCTCTCATTTACAAGTCCCTAAATACCTTCATCGATGACATTGCCTTCTTCCTAATTGACATGCCCTGGATGCACAAGCTTTCTTGCTTTAGAGACGACGTTATATTTTTGTGCTATATATATCAGAGGTGCATCTATAAGGTCGACAAGAACAGAAACGAGCAGCTGGCCCAAGGGCAGCACCAAGTCGTTACGCAGTCCCCGCCGGGCGATAAGAAGAATGACTGAGCACCACTGCGCAACTGTTTGACGCTGCTTATGCGTCCACTTTGTTTCTACACATTTTTTTTTTTTTTTTATCAATCGACCCCCCTCCCCCTGCAGTGCACCTGTTAGAATCAGCGGGTGGTATGTGTGTATGCTTCCCATGTGCCGAAACATGTGCTTGTTCCCCTTTTACCGTTGTGCATGGATGGGAAGGGGTACCAAGAAATAGTCAGTCGAATATCCCCACTGTGCATATACTGGCACGTTTGCCTTTTTTTTTTTTGGCGCCCGTGCGTGGATGAGGCGGATTTACCCCCAGCAGCTAATAACACACCCTTGTCATTCGTCGGGGTAATATTTACCCCCCACACACACACCGCTGTGCATCCACCAACGTCAAGCCTTTTTCTTGTGAGCTCTTAAAATTGTTTTAACTGCTATGTAAAATGTAAACCTCATCCTTTTTTTAATTTCACTTATAGTAACTCTCACCCTTCATGCATTCCCCACTTTTTTCACTTCCTCCCTTTTGCCATATCCTTGTTTATATTTTTACACACTTCACCCAGTTTGCGTCCCCAAGTTTACAATTAATTTCTTTTTTTTTTGAATAACCCTAAACTTGAAAAAATAATAGTTGCTTTTTTTTTTTTTTTTCAATTACGGACTATTTATACAGGAGGAACACCAAAAGGGGGTGAGACGTGTCTGGTCGGTTTTTTGTCCCCAAGGGTGTGCCAGACGAAAGACTCTTCGCTTATACCTTTTCAGCACATTGGCAGTCTTTCCGTGGGATAGCAACACAAAGGGGGCATTGAACTGAGGCGATAAGAAAACATGAAATGTCACAAACACGGGAAAGTTGTCTTCCGTGGAGGATTCTTTTGCTTCTGTTTAATTGTTACTGTCATTCCATCACTTATGTTTGGCTCACTACCTGATCGGTGAAGCAGTTTATTCGTTCATTCTTTTTTCGTTTTTTTTTTTTTTTTTGCGTTGTTGCTTCCTATTTTGGCTGCTTTATTTACAAAAAATGTGCAACGTGACATTAGAACATATGCGGAAATTTCAAATGGACAAAGATGGAGGATGACTGCACGAAGCAGTTTTCGAGAAATCGAACACAACCACAACATAGTGAAAACCCACATGAAGAATTTACCATGTATAAAATTAAAAATACGTTACGTACATTAGACCAACCGATTGAGCAGTATGGCGTCGGGAATTATTTCTTGAACTATTATAAGTGGGGTGATGACAATGAGAGCACACCAGTTACATCCGTAGCGGTGGCGATTCCTCAGCGCGGTTCAAGGGGAACGGCGCGGCCACACTCACGCAGGCAAAAAAAAGACGCACGCTTTAGACCCAAGGTGCTCACCAAAGCGCAGGACACAAAAAGGAAAACTCGCATAGCTCCACGAAAGAGGACAGTGATAATGGAAGCAGGCAACACAATCAGGGGGACGAAAAAAGAAACGTAGAATTTCTTCAGCTTCAGAAGAGGAACTTACTCGATTGGAATCCTATGGAAAAAAAAAAAAAACAGTCCTACAATTTGTGCACCCATATTGATATTTTTGGGACTTCAAATGGGTCCCGCCCCCAAAAAAGCGTCATACGCGCGTGTGAGAATGATGATCCATTGTCAACAAAACAGGGACATCGTGTAGCGGTGAACAAACTACCTGGGGGGTGATGAAACGCACGTGGAAAAAGAAAGTGCCGAAAAGGTAACGCATGACTCGTCCAAGTGCAAAAATGAGTCGCAGCAGAACTATGTCATCCTGCCACTTGAGCATTTTTACACCTCCGCGGAGTTAAACAATTACAGAATTAGCATAGATTTGACGCACCTGGAGAATTGACCCCTGTCCTCTGCAAAGGGTAGGAGAGGGGGGATACTTCATAATGGCGGTTAAAAAATGCGTAGGAATTGGGAGACCAAACAAGCAACACGAACACCTGGCCAATTGGACACTACACAAAATAAATTTCGTAAAGGACAGCTTTTCCCTCGTTTGGAGGTGATCCGCAGATGATGCATGAAATATTTGTGAGCAGAAGTGGCATTGCATCGGTTGTGTCTGACTGCCGCATGAGCAAAAGACGCGTGTGCATACGTTTGGGGCACTAAATCCGCCGCACACATCATGCGACATGTATCCATAGAAGAGATATATATTTTTTGTGTGTACATTTTTAAAAATATTCATGTGAACAATTCACATATGTGTGCCGCTGTGTTGTGTTGCCTTTTTTTTTTGTTTATTTTATGTTTTTTGCCCACACTGCATTGTAAAATCGCCAGTTGTTTTTTGTGCGCCATACGTTTACAACATGCAGTGCGTGCATATTGTATGTATGCGTTTTTTTTTTTTTTTTTTTTTTTTTTTTTTTTTTTTTTTTTTTTTTTTTTTGGTTAGCCATTTGTCCATTTTTACCAACACAGTTGTTCATAAAAAAAAATAAAAATTGCACACCAGTTGCAACGAACGAATGCGCAAAACCGCCCACTGCACTTGTGGACATATTTCACCTCGTCGGCGTGTCATAGGGTTAGCAGCTGCTTTTTTTTTTTGTTGTTAGAAATTGCTGCAATTTTGGACAAGTACACGACAGGGGAGGTACATCACATAGCCGAAGACATGGAAAAACTGTTCAACTGCGAAATTTTAGAGCGACCCCCGCACTGCAAAGGGGCAAAGGAAGAAGAGAACGTTTGGCGTGCTTCGACGTGGGAAGACGCAGCAGATGGCCAAAGTCTGGCGCTGCACAACTTCCTAGACTACACTAAACTGTACAGAAAATACAAAAAAAAACATGCAGCCAACTGGGTTAATAAGCTGCCTGTCTCTCCATACAGATACCCCCCCAATTCGAAAAATGCAAATTTTGATGAAATAAAAACGGAGTGCATATATGACGAAATAAATGCGCATTTTGCAGGGGAGGAGGAACTTGGCGAAACAGAGACAGACGGAACGGAAAATAATCAAAACTGGTACGAAGGGGATTTGAAAATTTGGATTCCTCAAAATGAACAAGAAGGACAAAAACAAGTCAAGGAAAAAAAAAGCCTCCGAAAAAAAATATACGACGGAGAAGTCATGTTCTATGAAGATTACGTGGAACAACAAGTAGCAAAGGATTACGAACTATTTTTTAAAAAACCCTACCAAGTGAAAAAAAAAGACGAAGGAGGTAAGTATTATGTTTACGGGAAAAAATTAGACATGAATGAGCATGAAGATATATACAGAAAGTACTACAACTTGGATGATGAATTTTTTCTCAGACGGATGCAATTGAAAGAGGAGATAAAGAAAAAGAAAGAAAAAAATGTCAAGCAGGAAAAAAAAGAGGAAGAAGAAAAAAAAAAATTCCAAAAGGAATATGAAAAATTAAGTTTTAAAGATCAAAATTTTATAGTAAAAATAAAAGAAGAAAATAATTTGCAAAGTTATTTAAGTACTTACAAATTTTACAAAAAAAATAAAAATATATTTGAAAAAGATTTGCCTGAAATTAAAAAAAAAGAATTATTGTTTGGACAAATTCCTGATATCATTTTACCTGCCAACGTGCGGAAAACAAAACACCCAAAAAATTGTGTAGTCCCCTTGAGTAGCCTACACACGTATGCAAATTTTATTGACGACCTTTTCAAGTGCCCCTACATTTACACCGCCATCGATGCCGAATTGGGAAAGTATTGGAAAACGAATGAAAACGAAGTTATAAAAAATATCAAATCGGAGAAAATAAAAAAAGGCTACAAGAAGGACATTTATTCAGTCACTAAAGAGCAGCTAGAAAGTTCCAGTGCCAAATTAAAAAATTTACTCAACAGGGACGAACAGGAAAGTACAAAAGTCACCAAGGTTACTATAAACTTTAACATACCAAAAAAAGAAAATAAAACAAAAACGGTGTGCAACGGCAGGTACGTCGTGTAGTAAAGATGCAGGGGGGAAGATACAGGAATGGCGAATTTTATAAATGCCTTCTTTTTTTTTCCCCCCACCCAAAATGGTATTACACACGTTTGGGAAATTACCATGTGTTTAGTAGTTACCCCTCTATATGCTTTCACACCCCAATGGGGTCAATTTTTTAAAAAAACACAAACCACACCAATTAGTCTGTTATGCTTATCTCAAAAGGATAATTACGCGGGGGGTACACAAACGCATCCAAGGAGGTTCATTCACCGCATGACACTCCATATGGTGTTACAGAATAATGCGGCGCACCATTTGTAGCTTCGGGTATGCCTACTACGGGGGCACAGATTTATACTTAATTAACCTTCTGCATAATGGAGGAAGATTTATAAGGAACACTTCACGGTTTACATTTCAATGGATGCGTTCTCTCCACCGACCCGTAAAACAGGTGGTCATGTACACCCAACGCACTGTCTTCATAACGCCTGATTTGTCTTTGCGCAGGACAAATGGTAGCCTTTTCCCTTCCTTGACCGATGCACCCGATACCTCACAAAAAGTTAGGCAATTAAGAGAGAGGAGCGTGAAAAAGTAAAAAAAAAAAAAAAAAGCAGATGACACAACGGTATAGCAACGTGTGTTGGGCGTGGCTCGTTGGGGAGAAGTCACCTCTTGGACCACTGTTTCATAGCTCTTGATTTTTTCCGTCCTGGCATTTTTGGAAATTTTTGTCTCATGTCTTCGTACAAAATATGATGCTGTTTAAGGTCGTCATAAATGAGTGGACATGCGTTGAGTAGAGCTCGTCCTATGGCCAATCTAGCTGCTTTGGACTGCCCACTGGTTCCACCGCCTTTTAATTTTATAAACACATCAAATACGCAACACGTATTGGTCACATAAAATGGTTCCAGAACATCCATTCGATTATAAAAATAAGGCCACCTAATGTACAGATCTTCCTCATCATTTACCTTGACAATACCACTGCCTCTTTTTATATAAACATATGCACAAGATCTTTTGTTCGTTCCAATCCCTTCTGACTCTTCCAACCATTCCATATCATTATGGATAAAAGTTTTTCCCCTTTTTTTATTAAATTTTTCAATAAGAATTTTCTTAATAATATCTTGCTCACGATTTTGAGCAACATCATTTATTTTATTGTTCTGCAGAGCACCTTCGACTTCTCCTTGTTCATTCTCCTCATTGTTTCCATCTTCCCTTTCCTCTAACGCTTTTAACTTTTCATCAATTTGAGCTATTTCATCCGCATGGCTATCCTTATTTGCACTACACAAAAAATTGTCAATGAGGAATGGACTCATGTCAGGCGAAAAAGGGGGAGATCTCATCACAATTTTTTGGACCTCCGTCGTCGTCTTGATCCCCATTTCTTTAGACAAATATAATGCTTCGTCCAGCGATAATATGTAATCCCGTTTGTTCTTTTTTTCTGTTACTTTTTCTTCATTCGGCGTAGGGGTCATATTTATAAATCGATTAGGAACCCTTACCGCTTTTGTCACGTTTCCATTTTTTATGATCATTTGCCGCAGCCTCTCCCCTACAGCCATCATTTTGTTTTTACGTGCATGTTTTTTTTTTTATGCCCTAACATACAGTGGTTGTGGAATAGTCTTTAAAGACTTTGGGGTACACACTACTCATCTGTTGTGCTGTGTTTTTAAGGCAGAAGGGTGTGCTTCCCATTTTTTATGGCTCATTTTGAAGTGTAACCTTATAATGCATAATTTATTTTTTTGTAATTTTCCTACCTCCCCAACTCTATCGTGACGCATTCTGCGGTTACTAGGCTTAAATGCCTTTTTTTTTTTTATACTGTGGAAAAAATGAGTATGGAACAAAAAAAAAAAAAAAAAAAAAAAAAAAAAGGGGATCCCCCAAAGGTGCATACCAAATGGGACTACAAATAAGCGCAACTTAAAAAACGGGAAGCATTTTCCTACATTGGCGATTTGCCACACTGTGGGTCATGCGCTTCCCACCGCTGACATATTTAACAAAGCGCAGAGGTGCTCATACGTATTCACAGATGTGTCCCTCAAAAACATACATTATGAATTAGCCTGTATATTTGCTTAAAAGATGGGAAACCGCATCACACGTTTCAGAAGCATAGGTGCATACCTGCGCAAATATAGTAACGTACAGGAGCCACGCCGCTTACATTATTATATGTACGCTGCAAAGGTGCGCTACATTCTTTTGCCAAACCATCCCCAAATAAGCCATGTGGGTCGACACTAATGATACGATGAATAGGTACACTTTTGGTAGGGAAAGATATACCCAATGGAATTTAAAACGAAATGAATTTTAACCTTCTCGGCCTCTTGGCTAAGATCAATTTGTAGTACCTGTTCTTATCAGCGTGATAGCTGATATGGTCTCAATCGAGACCTTATCAATTTTCACAGTAATTTTTGATTGGGGAAAGGATAATTTGAAGCTTGCTTCATGTAACCTTTCGCGCGTTGTCCTACCCTAGCACTCATAGGTTTGTACAGTGCACCCTTTACAATTATAACGAATCAAACTTTTTCACATGTTTAAATTTATTTATAAATTTTTCATTACTTTTTATTTTTATTCACCTCTTTTTTTTTTTCTCCCCCCCGTTTTTTTCTTCCGTTTATAAGTTTGAAGTAAATAAAAAATTCATATCCTGCATTTTTTCGCAGGCAAATATAAGCACCTTTGCAAGTGTACTAAATAATTTTTTTTTCCGTGCTTTTATAAATGAAAGCTGTTCAAATTTCATTCAACGACTAACGTATGTTTTTATCGCTGTATTTGCCTCAAAAAGGTGCGACCTTTAATTATTTAATAATGTTTTGGTGAAAATATATATTTATTTGGCTATATAAAAAAATACCATCATTGCATCGTTTCAAAAAAGGCCGTCGTCCCCAAGATAATAATTTAGTAGCGCGTTTTTATTTTCCCAAATGGTGAAACATGTAGATACTTTGCGCGTATATGATTTTACGTTTATGTGCCCCTTTGGAAGAGTACAGTGGCGAGTTCTTTACAAACCTCAGTTTTGCCATTCTGCCAACAATAAAAATTATAAATCGCTCTGCTTAAAAGGATCATATCACATACATATTAGGATGACTGTTATTTTTGGCAGTAAGTAATTTCCTGCCATGATTGGTAGCATATATATATGTGTGTGTTATGTTTTTTTTGTACCACGTGCTGGTCCCATGACGGCGCCGCTAGCCGTTTCCAAATTATATTGATCATTTTGGCCGTCCGTTTATTAGCAGCGTTAAGTTACTAGAACGGACTTGGCTGCAAAAAGTTTTCGCCGCCCCGCATACTATGAGTTGCGGAAAGTTTAACAGAGTTTTTGCACGCACATAAATGCGTAAGTAGTATTACATATTGTATTAACACCTGTACAGCGTGGTTACGTATACAGCGCAGTTACGTATGTTAGAGGGGGAGAGGTGTACACCACCTCTTTAGTAAAAGATATTTACGCAGCGTACGTCGTAAATGCATAATGCATTCGCGACTGAGATGAAATGAACCAGTGGTGTGATCGTAACAACGTAAACAGGCGCACATAAAATTTGAAAAAAAAAAAAAAAAAAAAAAGGAATAAAACGGTAGGGCGTAGGAAATATGTGTGTGCACATGTGTACATGCATACCAAATCAAGGATCCTAAAAAATCATAAAGAATGGAATATTATACAAAAAAAAAAAAAAAAAAAAAAGAGACGATAACGTTGTGGACGCTTGCAAGTGGAGTGAAAGAAAAATGAATTGTAAGTGCCGCTTAACAAATTTCTGTATGTGCAAGGGCTCATTGTCTAGAAAAAAAAAAAAAAAAAAAAAATTACCACCAATGATTTGTGGTGCGTTTTTTTTCTGCCAAAAAAAAAATTGCTTGTAATGGTCTCTTCTCGTCGTTTTTACCTTCCTGAGGAAAGGGACCAGTGCACGGACGCGCTGCCCCATTATGTGATGTCCGCATATCTGCTCCACTTTTTGAGTGGTAAAATTGTTCGGCACAAATTTTAGAAGCGGCTTTATTTTTTTTATCAAGTCGGGGCAATTCTAAAAATTTAACCTTTGGGATGCCCTGTCCTTGAAAGCACAATTGTTTTGTGTGCCCATCACAAGGCTGAATCGGACGCTGTTTCTTATCCTGCTTACATGCGCACGTTTGGCCATTTCGAGTTCGTTGTTTTTGTTATTGCCTAAAATGCGGAGGTGCTGCTCGAAGACACTGTTCCTCAGAATATTATGGTAATGGTCTTCATCGTCGCAGTATTTGCTGTGGCGTTTTCTTTTAATAAGTACCACCGTTCCCACGACTATCAAAATGAACGCCACAAAAAATAGCACTAAGGAAATGACCAGGAAATTACTATCCATCTCATACAAATTGTATAATGCATTTTCACAAATATAAGACAGTACTTCATCATGACTTGCTTCATTCTCATCGACCAGCATTCTCTTCCCAGTTCGAGGAGACTCCTTAAAATTTTCCACTGTCGGATCTGTGACTATTCGAATAGGTATTGAAATTTCACCATAGGCATTGGAGTTTTCCTCCGTCGATATAACTGCTATTACAATATCTGTTTCGTATATTCCTTTTTTATATGCTGAAAATACCACAGGGATGTGTTTTTTTTTTTGTCCTTCTAAATTGAACTTTACAAAATGGCAATCCATTTGCATCCACAGTCCTCCTAACAATGTGGTAAGCACAGCTGCTTCTGCATTTACCAGGCTGTCGTTGATTGTTCTTCTCCTTCGTGAGATAACTTTGATGGAGGTCCTGGTCACTATATCTAACACTTCTTCTGCGGGTGGGATGAACCCTTGGTTGTAACACACTGAATATATTAACGCATTAACTCCACACACATGCGGGGCAGCCATCGAGGTACCCGTATTTATTTTGTACGAATTGTTTGGCGTCGTAGAGTATATGTGGTGACCGGGTGCCATGATGTGCACGCTCTTCAGTCCGTAGTTTGAGAAGGGAGAAATTTCCAAGTTTCTGCTGACGGAGGCGACACTGCAGGAGGGGGGGGAAAATAAAATGGGAAAAATGTGTAAAAAAAAAAAAAATAGAGACAGGTCGAATAAGTGGCAAGTCATTGAAGCTGTTTTGCCAAGACGACATGAGATCTACGACCACCATGTGAGACGTACCTGTACACGTGGGGCAACTTAAAACTGGAGGGGTACAAAGGATGATCGTCGTTGTTCTTGTTCTCGTTACCGGCGGCCGTGACCAGCACCGTGCCCTTCCCATTAAAGGTATATTTCAGCCTTTGCACAGCAAGGTAAATATTCGCGTCATATTTGCTAGACCCCCAACTGGCATTGATAATAGGAGCTTTATTTAAAATGCATACATTAATCGCTTTAATCGCATGAAAACTTCCTCCATATTTCACCCCATCAATAAACCTTAATGATATTAAAGTAACATTGGGGGCCACACCAACCATACCTAACCCATTGGCTACTCCACCCACAATTCCTGTGACATGGGTCCCATGCCCAGAAGAGTCCGTTGGGTTCTTAACCATAAAGTCATAAAAATCTTCTGTCATTTCATACTCTTCAGAGTATTCAGGGATGTGTAGATTATTCATTAAGTCGACGTGATTCTTATCGATCCCTGAGTCTATTATGCACACCTTCACATTTTTGTTCCCATAGCCTGCTAGAAACCACGCATTAAATACTCGGATGATGGATAAATTCCACGTGGAATATTCCCTCAACTCCTTGGGTAAGAAATTTAAAATTTCCTTTTCTATATCAATATTGTTTTTCTTCATTTTTCTAGCGAAGGAAACGATTGAATCCAAGGACCAAAATTTGCTCAAAAAGGACTGCTTACCACCATTATACAGTTTTTTTTTCTTTTTAATAAACTTTTTGCCATTACTGTGTTGGGTTCCATCCGCGTGCCCGTGCATGTGTGTGTCGTTCTGAGTATCATGTCCCCCATCCGGCGAACTGCCACTAACTTCGTGACCCACTTTGGGCGCGTCAAACGTCACGTACGTATTGGAGAAGCTCCAATTCTCCATGTACATTTCCAGCTCCCTGTGCAACACCATCAGAGCCTCCTTCAACACATGAAAGTTGCTCATGTCAAAAACCGTGGGCACAAAAAAACACAAAAAGTTTATCGGCGAGGAGACGTCATAAACTATTCTGTCCACTTGCTGGAAGTGCTTCTTTATGTGCTGCTCAAATTTCTTGTTGCTTCTTTGTATGACCATTTTCATGTACGGTGAGTGCAAATCCAGGTCTCCTCTCAAAACGAATATTAGCTCCTGCTTGTCGGGGCTGTTGTTTTTCAGGTTTAGCAGGTACTGGTCCACCACCTTGTCTACACTCAAAATATCGTTCAAATCGTTCGTACGGTCATCAAGGGGGGGGTTCTCATCAAGGTGTTGGTCTCCTCCGTCGCTAACGTTTCCTTTCTTACCCCCATCAGCGCCATCACCTGCACCACCAACCTCCTTCGATTCTCCCGTCCCACTGGCACCCTCATCTGGATTCCCCTTCAAAGTTAAAAAGCTGAACAGTCGGTTTATCGTTGCCCTTATGCCACCCCCACCGGCGTGCATCTCCACATTGGTATTTTCTACCCCCCTGGAGGTTCCCATTTCTCGGCCACTTCCCTTCCTATTGCTATTATAAGCCTTACTGAAATCGAGTGTTCCCCTTCCCCCATACAAATTTGTCCTATCCTCATCCTCTACACCCTGACCGCTTCCTGTCCTGTCCTTTTCCACCCTCTCCTTCTCAATGAATGTATTGCTCGCTGCACTGTCATTCTGTTCATCCTCCAGTTCGGTAAAATTGGGATTCTTTGTCATCAGGACAACTCTATATTTTTTATTCCCCTTGTTCGTTAGGACTATGTGTCTTTGATGCGTGAAGGTAGTTTTGTTCCCTTCGCTATAAGGTATGTTTATGCTTTGAATGCTCAGCTTGGAAATGTCTGACGCGTCAACGCTGATGTCGTTGAGGATATCATTCGAGTTTGTGACAATTTTGTAGTGATTAAATTCTTGTACTATTATACCTTCTTGTGGAACGTTTTCTCCTTCATTTAATTTGTATTCACCACCCTTATCCTTTTCATTCTCCTCCTCCACTTCCTCATCTTCTTCTTCATCATCCTCGTCTTCATCCTCTCCTTCGCTGTTTTCATCTTGTACGTGTCGCTTATCCTTTTGCGGTTTGTTCAGGGCAAGTCCTTTTTTGGCCTTCTTTTGTGCCTCTCTTTTTAGCATATTTTTTTTGGCGGCTAAGTTTTTCTTAGCTATGTTTATAGTTCCATCATCAACTTGGTCATCCTCTTTTCCTTCTTCTTTTCCTTCTTCTTTTCCTTCTGCTTCTCTTTCACCTTCTCCTTCTTCTTCTCCTTTTCCTTCTCCTTTTCCTTCTCCTTTTCCTGTTCCTTCTCCTTTTTCTGTTCCTTCTCCTTTTCCTGTTCCTTCTCCTTTTGCTTCTCCTTCTACTTCTGCTTCATCCTCCTCCTGTTTCACTTCCTCATTTTCTTGTTCCTCCTTCTTCTCATCGGAATCTTCCGCCTTATCAGCAGCATGCGCTTCTTCCTCATGAGAACCCTGGACAGGAGCATGATTCATCAGGCTGGGTTCTTCTGTGTTCTCCTCTTCGTCTTCACCCAACTTACCAAAGTCTTCTATATTCCCTTCGTTAATTAATTTGCTAAATATATCTGGTTCGTTTTCCACTTCCATTTCTCCATCTCCTTTTTCACTTGACTCTGCATCATTTAACACGTGGCTTGAATCATCAGCACGCTTGTTTATTCCTGTTGATTCAGCATTGTTTGTTACATCAATTGGCACTTGTTCGGATTGTCCTTTTTCAATATGTTCACTCCCATCGGGTTGTGGAGCGGACAATTCGATTAGGTTTAGGTGGGGCGTCTTTATATGGTCATTTTTTTTTTTTTTTTTTTTTTCTTCCTCTTTTTTAGTCCTCTTTTTTCTTCCTCTTTCTCCTGGGCATTTCTTAACTTTTCAAACTTGGCAGACAATTCGTACACGTCAAACAGCGGCTTGTAGCTTTCTTTAATTTCTTCCAAAAAGTTTATTCGACCTCTTGTGTCATTTGATAAAACGCGACTTTTTCTCTTTACCAATTTGACGTTATAATTCCCCAACTCGTTTAAAATCTTTTTCCTATGCCAGTCATTTTGAAATAAAATATTCATCAAGATCAACGGCAGCACATAAAATGAGCTCAGCATTTTATGAACAAATTATAAAAAAGAAAAGTACACACAAATAAAAAAAAAAAAAAAAAAAAGGCAAATAAAAGTCTAATTACATTTTGAGCGTTTTTTTTCTACGATTAGAACAAAATTAACATTCACCCATGTTACAATGGCTGAAGCGGAATAGGCGGAGTCAACTCGTATGCATATATATGCATGTACATATACATTTATGCGCGTTTCGGTATACGCACAGGACGGAGGCTAGAGCTAGCTGCAAATGGAAAAAACATCACCACTCAGCGGAAGCTCATCACGTATGCAGACTCAAATCTTTACAACTACACAAGGAATGCACATTAATGGCGTTCACGAGAAATATTAACACAAAGGTGTACCCACATGTCGATGCGAAGAATGGACTGTGGCCCGTTTCTCAGTCTACCCACTCGAGAAAAAAGAGGCAGTGGGGGGAATGTTGCGAACGGTGGTACGGCACAAATAACAGAAATGGCGCAAACCGCGCGAACGTAGGAAAAACAGGCAAATATTATTAAGGCGGAAAGAGAATAACTTAGAAAGTGAAGACGTGAAAAAGTGAAACAAACAAAAAAAAAAAAAAAAAAAGGAGCTTGCAAATGCACTTGTACAGAGCGGACTGGAAAAGTCGTAGCTCCTTAAAAATTTCTTTTACACTATGACCTTAACTGCCCGCGTGCGCGAAGCTATGATGTAGATGGCAGTTTGCACATGTAGATATACCTTCGCACTTAAGTACATTTACACATCCGCTTATTTACACATTTTCCCAACGACACACTCACTTGAGCAATACACGATGTTACGATGGCCCGCGAGAAAATGTGTTTCTCCGGTGTGTGTAAAATGGTCTCTATTGCTAATTGAGCATTTTCACCCGCAACACAAATGTAATAAAAAAAAAAAAAAAAAAAAAAAAAGCGTTTTAATGCAAATATTTCAATTTATGCAAAAGAAAACACATATAGCACATGCTTCCTCATCTGTAATATTTAATTCTTTTTTTTTTTTTTTTTTGTCAAAATTTGAGGCCTATAGAGTTTCGAATTATTTTGTTGTAAAGCATTTATAAGGACGTAAAAAAAATTCGTGACAAGGAACTTGAGATCCTGTGGTGCTCGTGGGAAAAAAAAAAAAAAAATTCAAAAGCGTGTAAAAAAGGGAAAAATGGAAAAAAAAAAAAAACGACTCCACAAAATGTTTCAAACGTGGATTATAACGTTTTTCTCAAAGTCCCTCACGTGTGTTCTATGCTTCTTCAAATATACATAATGGCATGTGTACATGTATATATATATATATTTTTTTTTTTTTGTTTTTTTTTTTTTTTGTTCTTAAAGTAAACCATTCGGGGAGATCGAAAATAATTAGCATAAGGGAAAAAATGGTCAAATTGGGAAAAAAAATTCATCAATGATTCCAAATGAGCCTTTTAATTTTTTTCTTATTTTCACACTTTGACATTATTCTCTCCTTACAAGTTTTTTTTTGTTTTTTTTTTTAACACACATTTTTTAAGTATATACGTGGAAGTCTCTCATTTTTTGAAAAAAAAAAAAGGGGAACTTTTTAATTTTTCCGGAGAACAAATCACACAACTGTTGCCTCGCGGCTATATAGTGAGCCACGTTTTTGCACATGAAAATTCAAGGGCCGCAGGAGAATTGGAATAAAGTGGAAAACAATCGCACATGAGTCTCAAAGAGGTCGCACAGGCGTCGCAACAGTGTTGCACAACTGTGAGAACGCTTAGAACTTGTAAATTCTGCACAATTCGCAAAAAATTGTCGAAAAAAAAAAAGGAGAAAAATATTAAAAAAAAAAAAAAGTACCTATCTACAATATGTGCAATTTTAAAAACCTTCCCAACTTTTTTGACCTCGCTATGTTGCGAACTTTTGAACTTCTTCAAAAAGGAAGGAGAAACAAGTTGCTTTGTCATAGGGCAAATTTTCCTTCTTACGCCACTTTTCCGCTGAAATGGGGGATTATAGGTGTAACATTTTGCGTGCCGTTTTCTGGAACTATTTGAAAAAAAAAAAAAAGGGAACAGTTGAAGAGAAGGCATCGCAAAATTTACCCATAGGTTAAGCACCAGTTACACCAATTTTACAAAAATGGAACGCAAAAATCACAATAAACCTAAGGGAACATTTGGGACCATGTAGGGAATTTTTCTCCATGCACAATCTCAGTCGTTTGCAACTTCTGTAGATCCAGGTGTGCAAAAATGTTCCCCCTGCACCCTCATTGTGCAGGCCACGCGCACTCAACTTATCGATTTCTGCCATATTATTATCCAACGAGGCACACATGTCCACCACTAATCGTCAATCCTTCTTTTTGCTCATTTTTGTTCCCCCTTCAATGCGACTTATATATGAAGGCCATTGCATTGTTCATTTGAAAAAAAAAAAAAAAAAAAAAAAAAAAAGTCACTCTCATGAATGAGCCCCTGCGCAAAAAGGCACACTTGAAAAAAACATAACATGCAAAATGGGTGTTAAAAAAAAAGTGTACCTCTCATTTATTTACGCTTAAAAAAAGAAACACACATAAGGGTATAACTCACGCTTGGGGGAAACATACAAATGTTGTTTAAACATCACAACACCTTTTTTGAACAAAATTTTGCCTAAAAAATTGTTAGAAAAATTGGATAGTCCAAAGTACTACCCATTACAAATTTAGGTTTGCGCAAAATAATTTGCGACAACAATTTTACTGCATTCAAAATGTTCCTAAGGTTTGTTGATTTTTATAACATGGCGAAATTTTTTAACACAAAAATGTTCCACAAAAGGTTTTTTTTTTTTTTTTTTCACGAATTATTTGTCAAATGGATGGACCCCCAATGGGGAGGAGAATAACCTTTTTTTTCCCCCCTCCATGGTCTATGCCTTTTACATTTCAATTTTCAGCTGCACAAATAGAAACGTTCAACGCACGGGAGAACAACAATAGTCAAATAAGAAAAGGTGTATAAAAATAAATGCTAACATAACACACACACACAGAACAGTGCTCGTCTTCCACCCTGTTCTGGCAAACATGTGGCACATAACTGTGCAGCATTTCTTGCTGTGTGCTAGGTATTTTCCTGGTCCACGCATGTACATATATAGCTACACAGATCGAGGGGGCCACACGAAGGGCTGAGTATCAACTCAAACTCGCGCCGGAGTTCCACATCAGGACGTACATCGACGCGCACAACGGACATTGCGTACATACACAACTTCCTATATGACCTGTTCCCTTTATTCAACGTTTACCATGTATATATTTGTCCTGCACCCTTTCTCCCCTGTTTCGCGCCTCTGCAGTGCTGTTCGCATGGTCATTCGCTTACACGACCATTCGTCCATTCGGCCGGCACATCGAACTGGGTGTTCCCCACAGAAAACATCAAAGAGGGGTATCACCCCAAAATATGCCACCCAAAATTGTACCTAGCTTATTTTATATACATACGGGCACATGTACATATCCGTTCCTTTCTACTTTCCCTTCAAAGGTCAAAATGTTGTGTGTTCATTTTTTGAATATCTCATTTTTGCCTTCACAAAAACAATAAATAAAACTGCCGACTCATTATTTGCCACTTAACATTTTTTTTTTTTTTTTTATTATTACAAAACAGCTAAGTGATAAGTTAATACCAAATTTGAAACACTGAATGAAGGAACGATTAAGAGTAAAAAAAAAAAAAAAAAAAAAAAAAAAAAAAAAAAAAAAAAAGAATAAAAGAAAGAAAGGTAAGAAGAAAGGATGATTAAATGGTTATATTAGCGAAGAAGCAAGCACTACTACATTTGCCGGTGAGGCGAAAGATAATTAATCAAAAGTAAACAGCCAGCTGATTTTTTTTTTTAAGCTTGAAAGGGCATTTTTTTTTTTTTTTTTTTTTTTTTTTTTTCGCTCTTTGAAAAATACTTCATTTTTCTGATTCGTTCGTAAGCTCATCTCTGCGTAGAGAAGTCACAAACGTGACGTATGCGAGAATTACATCCGCATATTGGGTTATGTTCCTGTATATAAATTCATGCGGTTATGCGATTGTGCTGCCATGTGACTGTACATTTTATTCGTTTTGTTAGCGAGGGTGTTTTTTCCCATTCTTACATGTCATGCGGATGTTCCATTATTTTTCTTTTCCCCCCCCTCATTTAATGAGAGCATTTATATTTAAAGGAACAAAAATCCTTCGAACGGGAGGTAGCCAATTTTGCTGAGCTGCTTTGTTTTAACTCATCCCATACGATACACATAATTGGAACATATATGATGAAAAATACATACTTATATTTTTGAGGAACCCCCAAATAAAGCGGAACCTAGGTGAAGAAGCCCTTCAATACGATACAACGTAAAGGAAGTATTTTCCAGTTTGTATATTTTGATATTTCCACAAGTTATCTTTATATTAATCCTCATATCTTCTTGAATGGGTAACAGAGGAATGCTTCCCACCCCCTTTTTCTTTTTTTTTTTTTTCTCGTCACCCACAAATGTATATCACACAAGTATACCGATCGTAGCAACAAGGCGAAAAAAAAAATATATATATATACATTGACGTACATGCACAGAAGAGCTGCATACCGAGGCACATAATGCGTAGCAACATAAAGACATCGCCCTAGGGAACTTTATAATATGCGCACATGATTATACGCTTGTCCAGAAGAAGAGACAACCAATTTGTGACCCACCAGGTGGCAAGAGCATTTTCCGCAGAAGGGAATTTACAAAGTTGGGTTTATCCCCCAAAAGAAGAACAGTCAGAAGGAAGAGAAAAAAAAAAAAAAAGTGAGGACCTTTCCCATGCTGTACCGCTTACAGAAATTGTCACAGTTACCCCCTCTCATGTATAACAACGCATGAACGCCCCACCCTGCTTTTTCCCCCCGTACATACACACAGAATCCCCCTGACATATCGCACACATGCTAATGTCACTTCTCATATTCCCATCACATTATTTCGTTAAATTATGATCGCTCGGATGGTAAAAGTGGCAAGAGGGACATCTACATATACACATTCACAGGGGTATGTCCATACAGGTCCATGCGTAGGGGTGAAATTTCCCGAACGCGTTACAAAAAGCGCAACGTAGTATAACGCAATTTTGGAGAGGGCAGCATACGGAGTATAAAGGCGCGGAAATAGCCGAAAGAGATACAGCTAATAGGTTGCCTAATCGGTGGGTTGGTCAGTCAGCGCATTGATTAAGCGACTGGCGATTAAATAGAAGGAGACTATCGGGAGAGCTTCCACCCTCTCGCGCAGAGCAAAATGATAGGGAACAAAGAAGATGCGTACGAATGTTTCAATCTGGCGACCCGATACCTGAAGGCGGGGAATTACAGCCATGCGAAGAACCTCTTTCTCAAATCCAAGCGCATGTACCCCGATATTGACATTAGTGAGCAAGTGAAAATATGCGAAGAGGAATTAAGGAAGAGGGAAGACGCCGCAGCACAAAACAACGCAGGTCACTCCAACGGAAGCAGTCATAACAGCAGCAACAACAGTGCTAATTACAACAGTACAACATACAGACCCAATCATAACAACCTGCATGAACGCCATCCTAGAGCAAAGGATGACGGCATAGAAAAAATATTGAGCACAAATAATTATTACGAAATTTTGGGTGTTCCAAAAAATAGCAGTGATGAAACGATTAGAGCTGCATATAAAAAATTGGCAAAGTTATATCACCCAGATAAGAACAAAGAACAAGGAACGGAAGAAGCTTTCAAAAAAATTTCGATAGCCTTCCAACATTTAATAAATAAAGAAAAAAGACAAGAATATGACAACAATTCAGAAACGGACCATTCACACCATCATCCAACTTATAGAACCACGCATTATTATTATAATGATGATATGTTTACACCTGAAGATATTTTTCGTAATTTTTTCGGCATCAATTTTGCCACATGTAATAACAGGTCATTCAGGACCAATGTCAACAACAGCAGAGCCTATGCAAATACTAACACTCATGCCAATAACCAACGGACTTCTTCCTTCATTCAAATCGCTATATTCCTTATGATGTTTGTTATTTTTTTCTTATCAAGTCATTTCGAGCAGCCCAAGGTAAGAATGCGCATTTAGCCCATTTCTCGCCGTGCTCCTTTGTTGTGTGCGCTACGAAAAAACAGCCAAAGCGAAAGTGAAAAAAAAAAAAAAAAAAAAAAAAAAATTATGAACGGGTCAGCTAATTTTAACATTTTACGATGATTTTATGGTGATTTTTTATTTTTTTTATTTTTCCCTCTTTTAGGCTGTCTACTCGCTCAATAAAACGAACTACTTTGACACACTAAATTACACCTCGTTGAACAAAATACGGTTTTACACGAAGAGGACGTTTAATTATAATTACCCGAAGAATAGCCATCCGCGTTTTCAAGTGAGTTTGCCGCACTGTGTAGCGCTGCCGCATGGTCATTTCATTAGTTACACCATGCCCTACATTTTGTGTTTCCTGCCCACCGCCCTTTATCGCAGATCGAGTACGAAGTTGAGTACAAATATTACGAGCACGAATGTCACATGCTAACGAAGAAAATAAAAAATGATTACTACCGAGAAAAAAACCAATACCGTAAGGCAATTTTTTATATGCTCCTATCATGTTTCGTTATTCCACATATAGCGAAAAATATTATCATGGGTGGTTTAGTGCGCTTTTTAAATGCGCATATATAGATCGGCATATTCGTACCATTACACGTTCTTGTGTGTCTGTCCACTATCATAAAACAGTTTGGTTTGACCCTCTGTCTTTTTTTTTTTTTTTTTTTTTTAGAGAAAAAAATAAATTATAACGAAATTCCGGAAAGCTGTATGAAGTTGAAAACGCTAGAGGTAAATTCCTGCCCCAACTACGTCGCGCGATTTAGAGGCGGAATGCGTACGCATATACCTGTACGCCTGATTACACGAGTACTGTTCACATCCGCATATGTGTGACTCATACGACCATGCGAATGTTCATCCACCCTTTTTTTTTCCCCCCCCATCATAGGACCAATACAACAGCTACATCATGAAGTTAAAAAGACGATAGCAGAAAATACGCACACGTGATGAATTCACCTTTAAAATTCAAAACACCCTATTTGAATAAATAAAATAAAAATGATAAACAATTTCTCTCCCCTTTTGATTTTAACATTTCGGAATGCTATACCTATTCCTTATTGTTTTAACTAAAACCCCCCTCTTTTGTGAAATAATATTTTGAAGCGACACAAATTTGTCCCTATTTAATTATAACCCCACGGCGTATAAACACAACCTCATTTCCCCTCGCCCTTCCGTGTTTCCCAGACTTAAGCATTTCAAACGCAGTTGTTAGTGCTTGCACACGAATGGTTTACCCCATAGGGTTTATGCCTTCCAAATCACGTTTCTTCCGAGACCTGCACTTTTACAATTTTTACGTTACTACATTATTACATTATTACGTAGTTACATTATTACGTAGTTACATTATTACGTAGTTACATTATTACGTAATTACACTATTACGTAAGTACATTATTACGTCTTGCCTCCTGCTTCGCTTTTCCTTCCCAGTCCACACCTCTCACTTTTTTTGTTTATCTGTTTGTAGTTTCAACAAGCCCCTTTTTTTTTTTTTTTTTTTTTTTTTAAATTCAATCTAATTAGATGAGTATGCTTAATAATTGTATAGCCACGTTCATGTGCACGAGTATGTATTGTATGCATATACATATAAGTGTATAAATGTATAACCACGTCCCCCACACCGCTGCATACATATTTGTTCGTATGTATTCGTGCACACGTGCGTACGTCCCAAATGGGATTGGTCTAAGGTTCACATCATAGACAACCCATTTGTGTCACGCGATCCCCCGTTAGTGTGTGAAATATATTTATTTTATACCCCTGCGCCTTCCGCGCATATATTATATACCTTATCAATTTTTGTTGAAACTGTTGCATTCTTTCTACACATAATATGTGAAACTCCTCTTCTTTCTTCTCCCCTTTTTCCCTGTTTTTTTTTTTTTAAATCGATCATTTTGCGTAAGTTTTTTTCGCCTGTACCATATTTTTTTTTTTTTAATTTTTTTTTCTAGCCACTGGCAACATTTTCTTGTGTGCAAGCGCATATGCAGACAGCGCGCGCATAAGTACATATAAATATGTTCATATATATTTGCGTACGTATGTATGTACTTATATATGTAGTATACGTACCCCTGCGCATGCATCAATGTACGGCGTTGTGCCGAACCCTAATTTTTATAATAATACGATACGCACAATATAAAGAATAATTAATTAGCACTTATTTTTAGGTGGACGTAAGGCAACAAAGGGGTGCAACGATAGGCCACAGGATGCGGACGCTGCGTGCTTTGTAGTGACTCTAGCTGCGGGCGTAGGTCGGTGTTCTTTCCGTCGTCCCCCTGTTACTTCTCCTACCCCCAGACTCTGCACCATCCCAAGTTTTCTGTTTTTACAGAGTTGATGTTTGTGCACCACCCATCGCGCCTGTATGTGTGTGCGTGTAGTTGCACATGTGGCTCCCCTAGATACAGACTCCTATTGGGTGATCGCTCGACAAGCTGATACCTCTGACACTGCTAAGGTTCTCCCTCGGCCTCTCGGCGCGTTGAACATATTGACTGCTGTGCACTATCGGACGTGTGCGACGAGTACTCATCATTGCTGTTGTGGTACATTTTGTCTGTCTCGTACAATTCCTTCTCTTCTTTTTTTATTATGTCTTTGATGTACTCATAACCAAACTCTTCGTGATTATTGGACGACCAAAGTGTGATATCGTTTGAGTTTTCTTTATCAGTGTTCATGTTTTTCCCCCCTGCGGACAAATTCCTACTCCGTTTCGCCTTTCCCATTTCTTCACGGATAAAAGCGGCATTCCCCGAGGCACCATTTATTTTTTTCTTATTTTTGTTATGAGATATGACATCCTTTATGTTACTACAGTAAGCATTGTGTTCGTTTCTCGCTGATTTAACATAGTAGGTTTTCTCGTCCAACTCGTCCCCCTTTTTATTCCACTTTTTGTTACTCGGTTTATTCTGCGAGTGATGCTCACAATTAGCGAAATTTAAATAAATTACTATTTCGTACATACACACCAATATAGCATTAAAGAAGTTATCGTTTAAGCCTTTTAGTATCACGCTTTTTCCTTTATGCTTATCCTTCACGGTTCTGAAAATATGGATGCTTTTAACGTCGTACATAAAGTAAGCATTCTCCAGATCGTAGAAGCTGCATGTTGATGGAAAGAAAAAAAAAAAAAAAAAGGGGGGAAATTGCTTGTAGGTTTGCACCTCTTCTGAAATGCTGAATGGAAGTGTACGTGCATTCACCCGTGCGGAGATATCCTTATTGGTATGAACACACTCTTGCATTTTTAGAAAGTCACCCCTGTGATATACGCCATATTTACCTGAACGTTCGTAGCACATTGGGAGTCACACCCTTTATAGCGGCCTGGTACGTGTGAGAGTACACCGTCAAAAAGTTGTCTACAGAGGTGAATCAGGAAAATGTAGTTTGAGCATCATACCTTGTTGTATACACAGTTATACTAACCAAGGAAAACTTGGTTCACCAAATGTAACAAAATGGGTGAACACGAAAAATACGGGCACATGTACATTCTGTACATGTATACGTATAGTTATTCAAAAGTATACTATCACTCTTTATAATGACGTAAGTGTTGTACCTATATTTGTGCCATCTAATACCATGTAATTCAGCTTTTTCTGTTTATATATTTCGAATATATTTTTAATTAGTAACCCATTGCAACCTGTTCAACAAGAAACGGGGGGAATCTTTGTGCCTGTCTTTTCACCGCGAAAAATTATTTAAATAGTACATACAAGACATTTTAAAGTAACACACAGGGGCGCGGTGTCTCTATGTTGCTTAAACAAACATGTGTTCATTTCTTACAATCTTGTTTATACCTTCTTTTCCTATATCCCAAGCTTTCTTATAGGATAAGTTTATCTTATCAATTTCGGGAACATTTTTTCCCAAGGGTTTCCACTGAAAATTGATTACTCTGCTGACACAAGGGATGTGCATACATAGTGTTACATATGTAAGGTTTTCGATTTGGAAGTGACTTAACCTTTTTTACTTGAGCAGAAGCGCGCTCGGGATTTATCCTTTGTTGTATATAAGGGAGCAGTTCTCTGCGCACACAAAATGTCGAATTGTGTAGGGGCATTTGGCGAGGAGATTTAAAGAAAACTCACTTTGTTTTATCCCTGTTGGGGGGCACTCGTCCATATGCCTTAAGCGGGAAGTTCTCAGCACTTTCGGGGTAACAAAGGGGGAGTGAATTAAGCAGAGTTGGTGGTGAATTAGGTACAGCATTTTTTGGCTGCCTTTTTGTCTGTTTTTTTGCTGCTCTTTGTTGTCTTTTTTTGTTTTTTGTTTTTTTTTTTGCTGACCTGTTCATATTATTTATGTAGCTAACTGTGTAGCATTTTTTATACTTTCTCCCCCTTTTCAACTTGAAGTCATTACTTACGTAGGAGAATAGGGGGATGTTCTTTTCATCCGTGGAACAGGTGTTGCCAACGCTTGAATTTTGACTTTCATTTGAATATTGGAAATTGGATTCAGCGGAATTTTCCAAAAACTCGTGCACATCCTTGTATGATTCCACGCTTGTCTCATACTCATTGTCTTGTACTAAAAAATAGGACAAGGAAGGCAACAACCGTGTTATTTTGTAGCAAGAAGAATGGGGGAAAAAAAAGAATGGAAAATTAACGCTTCTTTGCACAAGCGTGTGGACGCGCATAGACGCACTCATATCGTTATAGGACACAAAAACTTCATCCATGTTTTCGTCCATTCATTGAGTTAACAGGTTGTTCTATTATTCACCCATTAATAGGGGTAGCGGCTGGCAATGAGAAAGAGGAAGGACGAAATGCAAACAGGTAATACACGTGAATATAACCATTTATGCATGCACGTATATGCACATGCACACGTTCACATACAACTGTAGGGACGCGACGCGGACGAATTTTCAAAAGGCCACAGCTGCTTTGTTGCTCGTTGACTCCTTCCCGTTTGTTACGCTAAGGGTGTCATTTTTTAAAAGTTCCTTTTAGGAGGGTAAATATTTTTAAGAAAAAAAAAAAAAAAAAAGTTAATTAGGTAAATGAATAGGTAACGAATAGGCTACGCATAAATAACGCATATGCCACGAATTTGCAACGAATAAGCAACGAATTAAACAACGATTAAAAAAAAAAGTTGTAAATAAAAACAGGGAAACAAATAAACACTTGGGCGAAATGAACATGCGCACTTAAAACAAATTTACATAAAATTGTGATATATAAACCAAACAGGATTTGTTTCCAATTTTTAATTGCGCACAAACTATGACTCCGCAAATTACCCATACGAAGTGGTATTCGTTTTCTTTTCCGGTTAGCAATTTCGTGCAAACAGGCAATGATCAAGCGAATACACGTTCAAATAGGAAAAAAAAAAAAAAAAAGTATGCAGTTGGGGCGGTTTTCCGTTAGGGTTTTACCCCGCCTTTTTCACCCACGTGTACGCGGTTCACGGGGTGTTGTTTGCATACGGGGACAAATACATGTACGTTGGGAAAGATGCATGTATATATATGTACACACATTGGTCTCCCATTATTTTGTACTCAAGGGAAAAAATAAATTAAACGTTTTGCCTTTTATTTACAACTGCCGCGCGCGTGCGTCTATTGGTACATGGGTCTGTTTGCATTATGAGACCATGCCTGACATGAATTTTATTTCATTTTTTTTTTTTTTTTGCAGTGCGGCAAAACATTTTCCCCTTCAGTACACACTCTACTTTCACTTGATGATGGTTCCATCTTGATAATTTAAAATTTCGTCATTGTCCGAAATTTGGTTTTTTCTAATATGGTCGATGGTAAAATCAATTTTGTTTATAACATGTTTTATTATACATTCATTTTTCAAATTGTTTTCTGCGAGGAGAGATATTTTGGTCACCAATCTCCGATACTTCTTGCCCTTGAGCGTCTCCTTATACTCTTTACATATGGCTTTAATCCACAAAAAAAAAGTTCCTAGAAAAAATCTATTCCTGGCTAGAGAGTTCAAAAGAAACTCTAACAATTTTATGGAATATTTTTTTCCCAAATTGGAAACTGTATCGTTGATCAGTTTTTTGTCCTTTATATTAACCAACATATTTATAACATGGTATCTTCCTAGGGATATATTTAGCTTTATCATGGATGACAATGCTATGAATTTGTCACTGGCGGTGCTTACATTTTGGTCATCGTTGTTTTTCATTTCACCTTCGGAGTGGCTGTCAATATCGTTAAAGCATTCCTCCGTCTTGTTCGTTTTGTTCCTGCTCGGCACATCATCTGCCATTTCGCATGTCAATTCGTCTAATGAACTATCTCCTACTTTAGCCTTCTTTACTTTTGCTCGTTGTGTAAAATTTCCCTTTACAATCTCCACCTCTGGTGTGCTTTCCTCCTTTTTCAATTTTCTTTTTTTCCTTTCCTCTCCCTTTTGTTTGCCCACTCCATCAGCCATATCATCGTTCACGGCCCTCAGTCCATTCATTCTGGTTACCTTTCCTGCTTCCCCCAATTCGTACGTTTGTTCCTCCGCCAGCCTGCACTGTACACTGTCGCTGCCCCCCAAGGACGGCGTAGAACTACACGACGCGTGTGTCCCGTTCCTTTCGCGTGTCGAGTTGGTCAAGCTTCCATCATTTCTGGACACATTCGTGGTGACCTCGCATTCGTCCACCTCCTGCGGGGTTCCCCTTGTAACGCATTCCTCTCCCCCTTTCAGATGACCCATCTCATGGCTGCTTCCATCGGAGTATTCTTCCTCAGGGGCAGACATGTCATCATGCGAGTCGCTGTTCACATGGTTAAGGTCACATCTTTTTGAAGCCTTTTTATTCGACTCATTGCAAATCACTTGTTCTAATTGCGTGTTCTCGCCACTAACGGCAGCGTGCAGTTTAACCGCGTCATCATCCCCCTTGCCATTATTCACATGCCCCTGTTCCGCAGTCACATCACTCTCGCTGTAATCCGATCTGTCCTCATCGCAACTGTCCGTCTTGTCACTGTCGTCATTCCACGTGATGTCGCTATCAATATAGGAATCGCTATCAGAGTAGCAGGAAAATTTAGATTCGTTCATAATTTTGTGCACCAAATTTTTTTTCACCTCATTATCCTCCACATCTCTAATCGCTACAATTTTCTCATTCGTATTCATCAATTTCAGCAGCACAGTTTCTGTACCCTTTTCTGGAAGGCTTAAAAAATCGTGACGAATTTGTATAGTATAAACAATAGCTGATTTTTCATTTATTAAAATTGTATCCACAAAAAAGTTATTACTTATGTAGGCATATTTCGTAACCATGTGTTCTAAATATTTTAAAAAATTCGGAGAATCTTCTTTCTTCTTTTGTATAATATATTTTTGCTTCATTACTCTTTTTAGCAGTTTATCAGAAGCATTATACATTTGTGCTACTTTAAATGGCAATTGCATGTGTGCTAGTGGGGCCTTCCTGACGTGTGCTAGGCCAAACTTAAAATGGGGCATGTTCAGGTGATCAATGAGATAGATCAGGACTTTGCCACTGTCGCTGTATATGAGTAGGTACAGCTTCACAACCTCTTCCTTTGTACGAGATTTGCTGCTTGTTTGTTGTTCATGGGATACTTGTATGTGCCCATTTTGGCCTTCCCCTTCAAGTACTTCACTTGCGTCTACGACATCGTTAGAGTGTTCCCCCTCATTGGAGGTGCCAAGATGTGTCTCCTCTGGTGCGGACTCCTCACCCCAGTTGCAACCCCTCGAGGGGTGTTTGACTTTGAAAAAAAAAGCTCCTTTTATGGAGTCATCATGAAACATTGTTATATCGAGCTTGGTAAAACATTTCTGTTTATTCTTCACTTTTCCCTTTACCAATTTGTACACAGTGACATCCTTACATGAGTAACTACAAACGTGTATGACTTCCTTGTATTCGTTCCTCCCTTGCAAATGTTCATTTCGATGCGAATGGTATACATGTTCCTCTTGTCTGCATTTTGCAGGCAGGTTCATGTTAGTATTACTCAGCTTCAAAGTTTTGTCCTTCAAGTAAAGTAGCTTTAAAAAATATACTCTACTTTTAGTACTCAAATATATCATGTTTTTCATATGGGAGCAAAAATTCACCTTCACAGGAGGCTCCTTCAAATTTAACATAACGCTACACTTCCCAGTAGTCTTCGCTTGAAATAGTGAACACTTATTCTTTTGTATAAATATCATGTTTTTTTTAAAGTATACAAAATCGAGTGGTTCACAATTATTTAAATTTGTTAACGTGTTTTTTTTTTTTTTTTCACAATCATATAGTGAAAAAGTATTATCTGATAGCATCACCAAATCGGAGCTGCTGTGTACGTATCCTTTCAAGAATGATTCAGACGACATCCAGTCGTTAATTTCATATTCCCTTGACTTGTCGTTCTTCGATTTTAACTTAAACAAACGCACACTGTACTTTCCACCCTTCTCATTATTGTCCACATTGTGCACGTTATTTATTACCAGGTCGTTTCCCTCCATGTCCATAACATCTCCGCTGTAATCCATCCTCATTCTGTTCGACACATTTATTTTTGTTCCAACCTGAACCATAATCTCTTGGCAACGCTCTCTGCAACCCTCTCGGCAACGTTGCAATTTTTTCTCCCCACGAAAAAAAAAAAAAAAAAAAACACGTTCCCCCCTTTTTTGGGACAATACACCACACTGCTGCTACTAATGTCGGGGAGGGGGTACGCGAAGGGAAGGTGCACCGGATGGCAATACCCGGTGTAGCGGCTCACCCTTTTTAGTGTGCTCCTTTTTGCTTCACACTTATGGGGGAGTGAGACCAAGCAGATCTTCCTACCACAAATGGTGCGCTAAAGGGGGTGAGACATATCGCTGTGGCCGCCAATTGGAACATGAATTATAAGTATGAAATATTTGGAAGCCCATGCAAAATTGGAACATACGTTAGGGGATAAGCTTCATGGACATATACGCCGCGTGGTTCAAGGGGAGCGCTTCTCCTCCTTTTGCCACGATCAGGGTGACTTCCCCCAAAACGACGCCTTCCCCTTTTTTTCTTTACATATGCAGTTCTTCCCGCATGTGCCTTCACATCATATGTTTGCCTTCAGCGTATTTACCTACGTGAGATCGCAAGATGGTACAATTCTGTAGGTCTCCTCTGAGCCTCGTTGTTCCTCTATGCGCCTCTCTACGTAGTATGGTCCTCCTACACGTTTTCGCTTGGCCCACTTCTTCAAACGGCAACGCACAATTCTTAGGAATGCTCACAATTTTGCTTTTTTCAAAGCCACATGGGGTCACAAAAAGGGGTAAACTTTTGAAACAAAAAAAAATTATTTCAATTTGGATGCTCGAACATATGTAGGTAAAAAAAAAAAAAAAAACAACGTAAATATAAATATATATATGTACCCATGCGTTTCTCCCGTTGCTTTGTTATTATTTTTTTTTTTTTGCGTTTTCTTGGTTACGTAAAAAAATGCAACGCGGAAATGGTGTCAAAAGGGACTTTCTCAAAAATAATACGAATGGCAGTTTTCCTCCTTTTTTCATGCGCAAGGGAAAATTGCCCTATATGTTATATATAGGTATTATTTAATTTTATTTTTTTTTTCCATAAAACAAGCAGCGGTATATGAAGCATACAAAATACATTTTTTTTTTTTCCCGCGGTAGCCGTATTTTTTTTTTGCAGCCGCGTGTTCAACTTAGTATATATATAAACAAGCTTGTTCCTGCGTAATGACAAAATATAGGAGGGTGGCAATAAGGGCAGCGACCTATGCGCAGCAAAAAACGACTGGCGGCCTGACTGGCCTATATATAATAACATCCCATAAGATTAATACGCACAACGGGAGATATATTCTTTTTACCCCTTCACCAATCTGAGT